>NC_041409.2:43168083-43468083 GCF_900747795.2 Erpetoichthys calabaricus | reverse complement strand
TTACGGAAGGGGCCGCAGTGGCTGCAGGTTTTTGTTCAACCCAATGGCCTAATAAGGAACACTTATTGCTCAAGTGACACTTCTGTTTCATTTTAGTTGTCTCACTTGTTAAGATTTTGAATCCTTATTGCTTATTTTAGTCTTAAACAGCTGGATTCTTGGTTTTTAATAGCTCCTTATTAGCAATAAGATGCAAATGACAAAGGAAAGCAGTATTTCTCCATTTAGCTTGTTACCATTTACACCTGTGTGTATTTATCTTGCACTATTTGGTTTAATTAAATACTTGGAAGGAAACTGTAGAGAAAAAGGTGAAGGACTGAGACGTACTCATCCATTTTAGACTTCAAAAAGAAGAAAGGAAAAAAAAATCTCAGATGAACAGACGTGGCAGAGTTAAAGCACTAACAATCCATAAAATTTAATTATTGGCAAGCATTGTTTTCTAATTCAGCAACTGGATTGGATCAAAAACCTGCAGCCACTGCAGCCCTCCAGGAATGACTTTGCCCACCCCTGCACTAAAGGCTTCTAGAACAGGGTCATATAACCATAGAACATTTTTTGTAGAGCTTGTAGCCTGAAAGCATTTTTCCTGCTACTAATGTCGAACAGTATTTCACTACTGGGTAAGTACAAAATGCTCTGATGCCTCACATGTTTGCCATTCCAGAAAAAAGCTAATCAGTTCCTTTTGTATCTCAGCACTTAAATCAGGTAGGGGGTTTAGGCATGCCAACTTGTGCAAGAGTGCAGATGCAACAAGCTTTTCAATGATCAAGGCCCTCTGTAAGACAGTTGGAGGAGTAACCAGCTCCAGCACTACAATTGGTTTCTGACATTTTATATAAGTCCCTTCCAATTCGTATTGTCATTGTTTATTCCTCCCAGATATACTCTTAAGTACTTAATGCTTGTCCGTTGTAGTCCAGATGGCAGTGAAGAAAGTGGATTCATCCATTCTCCCAATAACACTGCACACCCTTTGGAACTCATCCAGCACAGATAAGCAACCCATCCACATCTTGTTGCTTTACAATTACCACAACGAGCTCATCTACATATACCAAGATCTATAAAGGCACTGTGTCCCCACTGACAGGCATTCCACCCACTACTCTCCTTAATTCAATACATAGCTAGAGCATATAACATGCCTGACAAGAAACAACCCTGCCTAATCCCTCGGGCATCTCTAGATGGAGTATTTAGGCCATCATTGATTTTAAGTCCAAGCGGAATGTCACTATAGAGGACCTCAATCATAGAAATGAATGAGGGAATCCAAATTCATTTAGTACTTGCAAGAGGTACTGATATTCCACCCGATCAAAAACCTTCTTCTTCTCCAATGAAATGAGACCACCATGTAAACCAGTTTCCAAATATCAAATGTAGCCCTAAAAAAAGAGAGTTATCATATGTGGACCTGTTGGTATACAGTAACCCTGGTCCGGGTGAACAACATTTACCAGCATCTCCTTCAGTCTAGCAGTCAGAAATCTAGAGAAAAAAACAACTTTATAATCCATGAAAAGCAAGGCCAGTGGCCTCCAGTTCTTAATGTTACATAGATCACCCTTTTTTGGAATGAGAGCAACAACAGCTCTTCTACTTCTGAGGGGGAGCAATTCTTTTTCCAAGCTCTCTTGAAAAACTGCGAGCAGGTACGGTGCCAAAAACTCCCAAAACAACCTGTAAAATTCTACTGTAAGCCCATCAATTCCTTGGGTCTTTCTAGTATTAAAATTGTCATTGTTTGTGAGAGTTTCTCAAAGGTAACCACTCCCTGTAAAGCCATTAACCCTTCCTTTGGCACCTGTGGCAGACCAGTAACAAAACTCTCACAAGCATTATTCCTTGTAGTTCAGAATAAAAATTTTAGAATGTTTCGAATAAGAATTTACAGTAATTGTCCTAATTTGAGATGAGTTTCACATTTCTCTTCAAGAGTATCATTTAAACAATGGATCATTTTACCCCATTTTCTTTCTAGTCCAAAAAAATTCTAAGGTACTTGGTCGGAGCATCACACTCCGTCTCTGTTTGAAAGCAAAATCTCATCAAAGCTCTTTGGACTTTATAATCAGTCAGTAGGATATATGCACACGGTAGTGCTGATGTACTTCTGGTGAAATCTTGACCAGCTCAGTCACTTCCGTTGTCTGCACTGCAGTTGTGATTTTTGTTTAGTGGCGAGAATGTCAGAGAAAAAGAACTTTAAGTTTCAGCATACAAATAGCTGTACAGCTGAACATTGTTGCGTACCTTTATGTTCAGCTTATAGTAAGTACAATATGGTACTTAGTTTTCATACATTTCCCTCCAATGCAGAAACCTGATGTAAATGGATCATCGCTATCTGGAAAGAGAGCTTTCCGATTAGTCTCCATAACAGAGTCATTTTAAAAAAGAGGATTTTTGTGTGCCAGGGTCTCAGACAGGGAGGCAACTATTGAAGAAGGGAGCGGTCCCTATGTTGTTTGAGTAGAACAATTTCTCCATTCCACTTTTAAGAGCAGGGATTTGGGAGAGGAGAAAGTGAATGATGGAGGATGACGCACCGGGCGAGGAGGAGGATGAGGAATTCTCCAGGACCAAAACTGTGCTTCAGCTCTGGATCTAGCATTTATTGAAATAGCCATTGATGAAAACATGTCTCTCAGAGAGGAGATCCTGCAGCTAAGGAAACACTATGAGACCCTTACAATAAAGCAGCGGTTTGGCCTTCACTGTTTTGTTAGCTCAGACAGACACATTTACTTTTTTACAGGGTAAGATGTCTAACAGACTCATGTTATTACGTGTTCAGCTTACATACATATTCATCTGTTCCTGAAAAAAGTTTAATAACTAATTATTGAAATTCTGTTTTTTTAAAGAAGCCTAATGTAATCAAATATTTGTCCCACGTAAGTTCATAGTAGACACAAGTTTTTAATACGTCTTAATCTTACCTTCATAACTGTGGATATAGTTTGAAACATATAGTTTAAAGCCCTTCTCCTTTTTAGCTCCAGATGTTTGGCACAATCTTTGAATAATGCGTCATTTACCATAAGTCTGGGCACATCTTGGAGTGATCGGGTGAAAAATGCCATAACTATTCTGTTTTGATATCAGTGCCAAAAGTGAAGAAGCTGGATGATGCAGAATGCAGAAGAGAGTGTGCATATAGCCTATTGTGCAAGTGCAGCCTTTGTTATTTTCAACATGTTTAAGTGCTCACTGACACTACTTGAATTAAAGTCCAGCTGGAGTGCTTCTATTTCTTGTTTTAGTGCTTTCATAGAATCATTCAAGCTCCATGTAACATTTAGTGTGTGTAGTTGACAGAACTGGTGAAATTGCACTTTCCTAACATCCCACCATTGACTCAGAGAAGATAACTGATTCATCTTTTCATGCCATCGAGTCTAAAAATATTTTAAACAGTGTTTAAAATGAAAGTCCTGATAGAAGGCTTTTAAAATGCCAATGAGAGCTTTTGGATTTTATGCATGACATAAACCCAGTACATGCAATCAATGCATGGTCAGAATTAAAATTCCCACCTAAAAACTCACGTTCATTGAGTCACACTCTGATAGAGTATACTATCTCTATGCCAGTTGTTTTAGCATAAATGTAAATAAAAAACCAAACGGCAAATTTCCCATTCCACCTTTACCTTAAGCATCTGCCCTTTTGATACTTCAAAGGCAGACACCAATGTTAAACACATTTGCCTGGACAAAGGTTTGACCCATGACTAAAGAAAACATCTCCTCCCCTGCATTTTCCTCATTCTGTTTCTAAGGCAGCATCACTGTGTGTCTCCAGAAGGCCAGCCACTGTCAAATGCCTTCCTCACAGGAAATTACACACTTGTGCTACTTTAAGAAGATTCCTACAACCAGCAAGACTACCAATTTTAAAATTGCTCATTGGAAAGATAGGTAGATAAAAAAAAGGAATGAATAATACTGAATATTGTAAAAAGTGAAGAAAAGTGAGCCATAGGAGTTAGTTTAGCAGAGGCACACAACTTTTTTTAAATACTTTTAATTCTCAACACTTTCCTGTCAAAAGAACTCCAATTACCTGATCTATTGCTTCAAAAAACTTTCAAAAAAGAGAAAACAAATAATCTTGCAGATCCATCCCCCTTTTCACTTTTGTTTCAGTCAAAAGAGGATCTAATTATGTGGAATTCATACCCTTCTCTGACTACTTTCTGGCGCTAAAGAGGAGTCAATGAAATTGCCCTCTTCCACACTATCTGAAACCAAGGACGCTACTGTGTCATTTGCAACTGCAATGTCTTCAACACTTCTCTTTTTAAAAATGACTTGCTTATCTGTTCCAATAGTGCCTTTCAATGACCTTTGGTATTTTAAAAACACTGCTGCAGTTGAAATACTCCATTTCCATGTCACTCCATATACTTTGAACCACTTATTCATAAACATTGTGTGATTGGTCTAAGACAACCATTTAATTAACGGTCTCTGATGGTTCCAATATAGGATGGTCCTATTTACTTTTTTCATTATCGTTATTCAGTTCAGAGCCAGCATCAGGCAAATCCTACAAACAATAATAATAATAATAATAATAATAATAATAATAATACATTTTATTTATATAGTGCCTTTCCCATGCTCAAGGTGCTTTGATTTGAGTTTTGGAGTTTGATTGCCAGCAGTGTGTTCATTCCGAGTATCATCACTGTCTATATTATGCCTTGAGACAGTATTTTGCACAGACATAGTCACAGCTGTATCTCTCTGAGATCCAGGGGAGCTGAAAGCTGCCTGATCAGTTAGTTAACTTTTGCCACAACTTTATCTGCAATCATGTAATTTCTGGCTACATGACCAGCTTAGCCAGATTTAAAGCATTTTATTTGTTCCAAGGAGGCAGAAATTACATATTCATAGGTATCCACTTAGAACCTTAATACTACGTTTAACTCCTCTGCTGTGTTATTTAAAGTCATTAAGATATGCCTCCTAAAAAACATAACATTTTAACTGAGGCCATTTAACTAAAGGTATCTTTTTAAGCTCTGAGACTGTCCATAATGAGATAGCTTTCTTCTGAGGGTCTCATTAGAAAGAAATGGACGAACATTAGATTAAGTGATATTTTTTGCTGGAGTAGTAAGTGGCATTACATGATATACGGCAACTCGATATCAACTCCTTTTCCCAGCAGTCCATGAACAAAATCTATTGTAACAAAAACAACAACCAATCTACGCATTCTAGAGGTTAAACAAACACTGTCACAGCCTATCACTTCCCCTATCGCTAACACTATCCTCTAAATAACAGGACACCTCTGACATTAGTTGTCTGGTGAGGTTTTCAAAGTCACCGTTCTGAAAATGCACACCCTATGATGAGGCCAGTCCAGACTTTCTCAGTATAAACTTTCCCATTCTCACTCTCACTTTCTTATACAGTTCCACCCATTTGCCACTCTTGGAAAAAAGAAAGAAAGAAAGAAAGAAAGAAAGAAAGAAAGAAAGAAAGAAAGAAAGAAAGAAAGAAAGAAATTTTGCATTTTGAATTGAACTTTATTAATCAATACTCAACAAATCATTTACAAGATCGAAAGTAAAGCAAAGAAAACCCCAACTCATCCCAAAAGAAAAACAATACAATACAATACAATTTATTTTTGTGTAGCCCAAAATCACACAAGAAGTTCCGCAGTGGACATTAATAGGCCTTGCCTTTTGACACCCCCCCAGCCTTGACTCTCCAAGAAAACAAGGAAAAACTCCCAAAAAAACCCTTGTAGGAAAAAAATGGAAGAAACCTTGGGAAAGGCAGTTCAAAGAGAGACCCCTTTCCAGGTAGGTTGGGTGTGCAGTGGGTGTCAAAAAGAAGGGGGTCAATACAATACAATACACAGAACAGAACACAAGTAATCCTCAATACAGTATAAAAATAAAAATATTACAAGTACGGAGCAGAATTTAACAGTAGATGATATCACATAACAATACTTAATTCATATGTCAAATAAGAAAAACCAACTCATTATCTTCAAGTTTGCAAACTGCCTCATGAACGCACCATTTTTCCTCAAAAGAATTCATATTTGCAGTCATTCCGTAAAATTTATATTCCAGATACACACTGGCATGAAATATCATTTTAATGTCATGTTGTTTATTTGACTTCACTTGCTCTTTTCTGGATTTAAAAATTGCCAGCTTGGCCTGTCCAATGACGAAAGTACCAATTTGACATTCATCTTGATTATTCTTATTTTCATTAACACCATAAATAAATACACAATCATTAAAAGGCAAGTTAAGAACATTTAAAAGAGGCCGAAGTCTAGAACAGAAAAGAAAACAGTGGAAAACTCTCTCTCTCTCTCAAGAGAAAGGGAATTTGTCTGTGACTGAAGGATCAAGCAGTGAGACATAGGAATTTACAGCAATGGTGCCATGTAGCACACATCATTGCAAGTAGGAAAACTTAATATTGCCAAGGCACATTTTATAATGGACAATAGACAGCTGTCAACTTCTGGCCTTCTGCCTTTCTATAGCAATCTACTCAGAGTATGGAATCTCCTTGAGCATCGTGTTGACTGAAGCTCTGTCAGTATATTTTGGGCTCTAGAATACCCAGTCTGGGACCTCAAAGTCACATAGCCCATAACAGTCCAATCATCACTAAAGAAAGAAAGAAAGAAAGAAAGAAAGAAAGAAAGAAAGAAAGAAAGAAAGAAAGAAAGAAAGAAAGAAAGAAAGAAAGAAAGAAAGAAAGAAAGAAAGAAAGATTTAGTCCCTTAACAAATAAGAGTGAATGTTCATTATCCCATCAGGTCTGAGTGTTCTAAGTTGAGAATTTCTTTTGAAACATTGAAAAAATTTCCATTGATTCTGTTAAGGGCATATGGTATCAAATCTGAATTAACCTTTCAAAGACAGTTAATCAGAGATTTTACTATATCATACCAGATAAAGGTAACATTTCTCAATTTACTCTTAAATTTGGGATTTTTTTCAGCAAAGCTTCCATTGATAAGCTCAGATCACTGTATATATTTACAAATGTTATATACTTAAAACACAATATAACTTGACATTTTCAAACCCATTTAACCCAATTCAGATTGATTTAAAAAAACGTGACATCAAGCAAAAAAACAAGAAATATTGTGAGTATAGGAAAGGAGATAAAGTGAGAAAAGCATGGTTAACAGGATAAGGAAGTTCAAAATACCAGAAAGTCAAAACGAAACCAGGCAACAGGATCAAAAGAGGCAA
The DNA here is from genome assembly GCF_900747795.2 of Erpetoichthys calabaricus. Lineage (NCBI taxonomy): Eukaryota > Metazoa > Chordata > Cladistia > Polypteriformes > Polypteridae > Erpetoichthys > Erpetoichthys calabaricus. The sequence goes on along the minus strand of NC_041409.2, from coordinate 43,460,807 downwards.
AATGGAATCAAACTCAAAAATACTGAAGAGAGATCTAAACTAGAATATCAAAATCTAATGGTAAGGTCTACTTGAATATAAAGATGGCTATCACTAAAGAGAAAAGGGTTTCATCATATCAAATTCACTGAATTAGATCAAAGTAAACAGTAAACAATTCTAACAAAGAATTTAGCAAACAAAAAAAAGTCAAAAATCTTACAAGATAATCAGGACTGCACTGCTGTTTAATTTGGATTTCATTTTGACTCCTCGCAGATGAGTCTTCTGTATTGATTTTGCATGTTCTCCAAGGTTTTCTGTTTGCATTCAGCATGCTTTGTGAACAACTATTTCTTAATTTACAGTATAGTTGTTTTCTATCTGATATGTATTGCTCTAAGCAGGAAAATACCTATACAGTAATCCCTCCTCCATCGCCCCCCGCGTTCCAGAGCCACCCGCGAAATAAGAAAATCCGCGAAGTAGAAACCACATGTTTATATGGTTATTTTTATATTGTCATGCTTGGGTCACAGATTTGCGCAAAAACACAGGAGGTTGTAGAGAGACAGGAACGTTATTCAAACACTGCAAACAAATATTTGTCTCTTTTTCAAAAGTTTAAACTGTGCTCCATGACAAGACAGAGATGACAGTTCCGTCTCACAATTAAAAGAATGCAAACATATCTTCCTCTTCAAAGGAGTGCGCATCAGGAGCACAAAATGTCAGAAAGAAAGAGAAAAGCAAACAAATCAATAGGGCTGTTTGGCTTTTAAGTATGTGAAGCACCGCGGCACAAAGCTGTTGAAGGCGGCAGCTCACACCCCCTCCGTCAGGAGCAGAGAGAGAGAGATAGAGAGAGAGAGACAGAGAAAAACAAACAAGCACAAATCAATACGTGCCCTTGAGCTTTTAAGTATGCGAAGCACCGCGGCACAAAGCTGTTGAAGGCGGCAGCTCACACCCCCTCCGTCAGGAGCAGGGAGAGAGAGAGAGAGACAGAGAAAAACAAACAATCAAAAATCAATACGTGCCCTTCGTGCTTTTAAGTATGCGAAGCACCGTGCAGCATGTCGCTTCACGAAGCAGCTGCACAGAAGGTAGCAATGTGAAGATAATCTTTCAGCATTTTTAGACGAGCGTCCGTATCGTCTAGGTGTGCGAACAGCCCCCCTGCTTACACCCCCTCCGTCAGGATCAGAGAAAGTCAGCGCAAGAGAGAGAGAGAGAAAAGTAAGTTGGGTAGCTTCTCAGCCACCTGCCAATAGCGTCCCTTGTATGAAATCAACTGGGCAAACCAACTGAGGAAGCATGTACCAGAAATTAAAAGACCCATTGTCCGCAGAAATCCGCGAACCAGCAAAAAATCCGCGATATATATTTAAATATGCTTACATATAAAATCCGCGATAGAGTGAAGCCGCGAAAGGCGAAGCGTGATATAGCGAGGGATTACTGTATATAAAACACATGGTTTAATACTAAAATAAAATATATTTTTACAGATCAGAATCTGCTTAATGGATTATCAAAACCCTTTAATATATTAGAGATGCAGCACGGCTACTGTATTATACACACACATACATTATTTTATGTTTTATATTCCATAAGTCCACTAAGACATACCACTTGCCAACAACTTGTACCTAAATGTGAAACTTTTTTTAAATTATATGTAAAACTGAATTTAATGTAATTAATGAAATATATAAATAAAATTGACTCTGCTTTGGTCCCTTTGCAGGGGTAAAGATTTACTGGCCTAATTAAAAACTGCCAAAACTGTGAAAGTTCACTATGTTATGTTTAGGATTTTATGTACTATATAAATCTTATTTGTTACTGTGATTTTGTCACATATATGTTAATTCATTCATTTTATGAATAATAATAATAATAATAATAATAATAATAATGAATGAGCTCATTTAAGTATAGGGTTGTGAAATGTCAAACTATATCTAACCAGCTTAGCTTTTAAGACAGGGATCAGTTCTAGGCAGGGGTCCAAGTCAAGTTGCATGGCATTCTCACACACATACCCACATTTTGTCAAACTCTCCCCAGGTAGATGACCTCTGCACCTGCCCATCTTATAAATATTGCACCTAACCTAAACTAAATCTAAACACATTGTAAATATATCTAGAATACCATTTATGCACACATTTCTTATTTAACTGAAAGAATATGTGAAATTTTTGAAAATGAATTATTTTCTTCTATCATCTACCAGTACCCAAATTATTTATGATTGGCTGATACTGAGAACAATGGTCCTATAGTGTTTTTCTACATTAGCAATAAAGTGTAAATGATGATAAAAAGCTAGTACTCAGGTGAATTGATTTTTGTAAATCCTTACTGATTCAAAGCAAATACACCAGCTTCCCAGCAGGCCTCTTTTGTGTTACAGAAGTGCTTTAAACATGAAAGCTGATTGGCTGATATTACTGAATCATTTTCCAGTATGCACAGGGAATGAATTCAATAGAATTAAAATGAAACCTTGACAGGGTGAATCTTAGCAGGGAAGAGCCCCGCACAGGCACCCTACTGTAGATAATCAAGACATTTATATACATGTTTAAAGCCTGATACATTATTAATTAGCTATCTTTTATAGATAAATTAGCTTTGATTGTCATGTAAAATTGATTTAATAAGAGCCTGGAGGTGTAAGCAGCCTTTTAAAATAAATATTGCATAATCTGCTAATTAGAAGTTTTTTTCTGTAATCAGTACAGTTATTTACGCCATTGTTCTGTATATAAATTATTAGAGCTGACAGATGGTTTGACAGAATATGTTTGGCGACATAAAAGGAAACACAAATATATACTATGCGTAAGCAACTTTTTAATATGTTGAGAATTTGTAAATGTGTTTGCGATGTCCAAGTCCCTGAAATCCTCAGTCTGTTTAACAGATATTGTACCCTCTTTCTGATTAAAAGATGTGTTATGTGATGAAAACCTATTGCCTCTGTTGCTTGAGAGGGGCCTGCTGGAGTCATGTTATAAAGGATAAGTTTGGTATTTTTCAAGACAAAATTTTTTTCTAAAGTTAAGCAATTACTATAAATTTTCACAAATACATAGCCTGTCATGGCCTTTTAAATGGAAGCCACTAGAAAATAAAAGACTACAAACTTACCTAATATGTCCACTTTGAAATCACAAAAGTTTTGATTTAAGAAAACCTGCCTTCTGTGTTTATGACACATGTTTTTGACAAGAAAAGGGAACTGGAAATAATCATTTTACTTCATATTCCTGGTACTATTTTTCTTGAAATAAGAATTAATTTTCTATTTGCTTTAATGATAGCAGCTGCCTTAGTGGGAGGGGTTCTCACATAAATATGGAAATAAATCAAAGGTATACCAAGCATGTGACAGGAACAGCTTAGTGTGATTTTGTCTTTTGACAGGAAACCACGCACCTCGTGGTGAAAGGCTGTTGTGGAGTAAACCACTGAGGTACAGTGTGCATAGCTGGCCTTCATTTATAGTGGCTGAATCTCATTATATTGTTATTTCTCTCTATTATAATAAAAAAAATCCTGGAACGAGACAAGACTTTTTAGCCTGGGACAAGACAAAACTTTTTAGCCTGAGATACTGAGATACTTTCACGTCCCACAAGACGAGACTTTGTGCCAAGAGATTTAACCACACCTGAGGCCGGAAATAAAAGATAAAGAGTAGATGACAACGTAGAACGTCATAAAAAATTCAAAAACGTTAGCGTGATACACATGCAGATCAGGTTAGAGATAATGAAAGTACTAAAATTCGAAAGTCTCAAATAAATGTCAATAAAGATCGCATTAGCGCAAACAAACGGAAATTATTACCAGGTGAAATAAAAGAACAGTGAAAAGAGATTGAATATATTGTTCGATTTAAACTTTAAGTCAGAGACTTGTAGATCGTGTAATTCGTATTGCCATCAGGGAAAAGTAGAAAAGAAAAGTTTCTTCCCAATGAAGAGGCATAACCACAAGAATTAAAAGATTTGTTGTTTCGTGAAAGTGAAATCCACATATGTGAGCGGCAGAGACGCAAAGTGGCTGGCGCTGTGCGCCACCTGGGGGGCTTGGCAAGCAAAGCGAGCAGGGGGTGAAGCTCCCTAGTTTTTGTTAAAAAATAACCTGTATTAAGTATTTTTGAAATGTGCGTGTAATCTCAGGATACAGATAATTGCCCGATAATTTTCTTGGCTTGAAAAGCTGATTTATTCAGAAAGTTTTTAATGTTATTTTCTGGTGGTGCTCCATGCCATGTGACTTCCATTATAAAAAACCTGAGGCCTCATGCATTTACGGTGCGTATGCACGTTCAAATCGTGATGTATAAAACCTACACTTGGCGTAAAGCCACGCACTTTTCCACAGTACCTCATACCCTGTCGTACGCAAGTTCTCCACTCGGTTTTGCAGACTGGCGGCACCCAGCGTCAAAGCAGTGCTACTGTTCCTGTGTGGTTACCCTCTCTTAGATCCACATCCACAACGGCGGCTTTATCAAATACATTGAAATTAACCGCATATCGTTCATAAATTTAATGTATCTGATTGTAATTAACCTGTAACAATATAATGGTCCACAGAATGGTCAAACTATTCTAAATACCATAACTGCTTTATCGTTGTTACTCTCACTGCACCTTCTTCTTCTTCTGTCAGCTGCTCCCATTAGGGGTTGCCACAGCGGATCATCTTTTTCCATATTACTCGCACTGCACCACTCGAAGTATTTATATCACTGTATCTGGGTGTGAATCACAGATCTACAGCAATTGGAAAGAGAATTATCGGTATACAGCATCAAGCAGTCACTGCCTCAGCCATTTGCTATTTGAACTGTTCTCATCTGACCAACGCTTCACAGCCTTTCCTGTTCGGACCTCGCGGTTCACAAACAGTTTCATCCCAAGAACTATACACGCACTCAATCAGTCCATCAAGTGCTCCTTGTAGAACTGTTTGCACTTGCAAGTTAGCATGAGGTAATTGTACTTATGATACAGTTATAATATTGCACAACCTGAGCCACTTTATAAAGCGCGTATTTACATATGATGATGATATTTTTAAGATGAAATGCAGCAAAATATGTTGATTATATTATACGGATAAAACTTTAACTACACGGTGCCGCAGCGCTAGTGAGCTTGAGCTTCGTTCACGGTTTGTTCCTGCCTTGCGCTGTTTTCATGCTGTGGCGGGCGCGACACTGGAAGGATAGATGGATAGAATAATTAAACATTACGAAGATATTTTGATGTTCCTTAAAAGTTTTGAAGAATCGGCATTCTAAGCTTACAGATAGCTTAACGTCTATTACAGAGCTGATTGTGTGGCGATTGGGTATTTGGAGAAAGAAAAGTAAGGACAGGAATTCGGGGTTAGTACGTTTGAAAAAGACAGTACTGCTACAATAAAGTATTTCATTGAAGGTCGCGCATGGCGCAGCAAGCATCTTGCTGTAAGACATGAACAATCACTGCGCCTCCATGTTCCCATGTTTAATAACATGCTTTAAGTCATATCATCATAAAAATGATATCACATATACTGTACTTCTCAGTATTTTAATTACTCAGAGAGCTGTAATATTACAAATGTAATGGATTCTGTGCCCTGTAGGAGGAAGAGCACATAGTGATTCAGGCACATAGAGCACATATAAGATCAAATACACAACAAATCATTTAACGTGCTACTTTAGTTATGATGGGATTTGAGAAACTAGTAAATTAAACGATTTTAAGATGAAGTTTATGATGTTCTACTTTAATGACAAAATAAACTATGTGATTAAAGTGGAAATTTCGAGATTAAAGTTGACATTTCGTGCTTTTTTCACACTGTGTGCCTTTTTTTTCACTGGACCTTAATAAGCTTTCATATGACACTCAGACATTGGGCTACGAGTTGCCTTTTCACGGCGACTTTGATATGTGACAACTTTTTTATTTTGGGCACTGTGTGACTTTGTGAACTTGAGCTTTCGAGTTTCTCCGACACGCTATGTCACTCGATCAACTTCCTTTTGTTGCTTATATAACTGTTTAAACCAACAAATAGAACGTTTTTCTTTGCCTCCATTTGGTATTCGCTGAAATTCTTCTATTTTTCCTCGTACTTTTGCCATTGCCTTTTCACAGAATGCTGGGCTTAAGGGCTATTTATATTGTTTTGCATATTCAAAGAGGCGTAATTCTGGGAGGAGTTGGGGCGGGACAGCAAGCGCGTGCACATGCGTTTATTTCCACGCTGAGCAGGATTTATGTAGCGGAAGAACGCGGAAGTTGGCGAATGCACAGATTCCCGTATTTTGATTTTTCTGTGCATAAGCACATTTCGGCTTTTGTTCTTACGTAATGTTATAGTGCAAATTCTACGCACGGTGTTATGCATGAGGCCCCTGGACAGGCTATGTATTTTTTTTAATTTATAGAAAACGTTTAACTTTAGAACACAATTTTGCATGGCAAATACATATATACCATGTTTGTGAAGAAATAATTTCAACTTGAAAAATGCCAAAATTTTACTTTAAATCCTGAAGTGGATGAGTGATAATTTAATTGTATTCTTATTTGCTGAGATGCTGCTCATTCTAGATATTTCGACTACTGAACTTTGTTTACAGTGCCACCAGAAAAAAAATCTCAGACTGATATATCACTGACATTCTTCTTCACAGTCAAATTTCTAAAATCTGTGTTCAATAAATATGTGAAGTGATTGCAACATTTTAAATGACACAGATCCAAAACTGTAGCATCATCCTAGATTTTTTTGTCAGCAATGAATGATTAAATGGTAGAGTGTGCAGGCTATAATCTAGTGAAATTTTATATAATGTAAGAAGAATTTAAAACAAACTTTTCTAAACTATACATTTCTTGGAAATGTATGAAACAAAATGTTGTTAATGACACAATCATGTTCAAAAGTAATGATAAATATAATATATAGAGATAGGAGCATTTGAAATGTATTGTCATGTGCAATTGTAACATAAATCTGTTTGATTCTTTGTATAAATGTTTACCAGTGCAATTCACAGAGGAGCAGTGGTTAGTGCTCATCATTGATCAGGCTTTTCGGATTTGAATCCTATACCCCAGTTACTCTCTGTGTGGGGATTGCATTTTCTTCCTTTATGTATGTGGAGTTTCTTCCTACATCTCAGATAGGTCTGTTTTAGTTTAAATTAAAATTTGATGTTTGTTCTGTGGGTAGAAGCAAATTCTGCTATGGAGTGGTACCCCTCTAGGGCTAGTTTTAAGAATATCATATTTTTAAAATACTTCAGATATATCTAATTTTGGTTTTCTATTGCTCTTTTTTGTGGTGTCCCTTCTAGAGTTGGTTCCTACCTCATGCCCACTGTTTCTATGCTAGACTTGGCTCTCCGAAACACATGGATTGGTTCAAGTAAATCTGAAAATGGATGGATGTACCCTGCATGGGTGAATGTATATTGCAATTTTTTACTCAGGCATATATAGGTAATGTTCCAACTATATTTAATGGAGTTAAGCTATCACAGCTTTTTTTTTCCTAAGACCTCAATACAGACACATTTTATTACGGATAACATGCAGGAAAATGTTTTAATTTTTTAATGATACTGTTCAAGAAAAGGTGCTGGAACAGATTTTTCAAAAGTGCCACTCTGCCATGTGACTTATCAGCTTCTCCTTGGGATATGCTGATACATATCGCAAGGGTCACAAATGAACCACATTTCATATATACTAGCCAACCCGTGGCGTAGCATACGCCGCATAATTATGTATTGATGGGTGAACACTTCCTGAACGACACAGTTGTCCAAATGGGGTAGGTTTGTGGATACCACTGTGAGTGAATGAAAAGATGGACCTCTGGAGAGAGCAACATACAATTGTCCGTGACTGAAAGCGGGATCATCTGTGACGATGGAGGCCACGCTGGTGAAAGTTACTTCGTCGGTAGGGATAAGTTTCAGCACTTGTTCATTAAGGTGTAGCGAGTCTTCGTTGTTGACACTTAATATAGCTTGCATACTGAGTTGTTCCGGAGTCACAGTTGAGAAACACTTTTTTAATGTCTTTTAAGCACAGGGAAAAAAATTTACATCTGAAACATCCGTAATGTAATAAGCCACCAAGAAAAGTAACATTGCAATAATGCACGCTACGATCCGATCGCTGTAAACAGAAGTGAAAACAAAATCGAGCCCGGTGCATTCTTTAACTGCCTTGTAGCGCAGTGGTAGTGTTGCTGCTTTGCAGTAAGGAGACTGTGGAAGATTTTGGGTTCGCTTCCCGGTTTCTCCCTGTGTGGATAGCGCTTTGAATATTGAAAACACCGGTATATCAATGTAATGAAGTATTCTTAGTCTTATGCGTCCAGCGCTCGCTCTCTCTCGCGCGCATCTGTATGTGTGTGTGTGTGTCGCTCGCTCGCTCGCTGCACGTGTTCCTGCAGAATGAAAAGATGGAACTTTGGAGAGAGCAACATACAACTGTCCGTGACTGAAAACTGGTTTTGGCAGATACATGCACATCTTTTTGAAAGTTTGGCCCTGTGCCTTATTAATTGTCATCGCAAAGGCAAATCTAACGGGAAATTGTCTTCGTGTTAAAGTAAAAGGCAAATTATCTGCGACAAACTGTTTTACATGCTGCATACCAACCCGCGGCGCAGTATACGCCGCATAATCACACCGCTTTTTTAATGTTTTTTAAGCAGAGGGAAAAAATAAACATTTGCAAAATCCGTAACGCTGCTTTCAGTAAGTACAATGCACACGCGTTTAATTTGTTGGACACTTTTTGCCAGCCGTCTTTTCTGGTTTGGGCTGCTTTTGCAGTGTTACCGCTTGTGCATAGTATATCTTGAAATCCTTCGAGTAACTAATTAACTAACTAACACCCACCCACCCAGCTTGTGAGAAAAAAATGCGCCCGTTCTTTCATCATTTTGTTGCAGCCTATCAAAGACTTGCTGATCATGTTTTCTAGACTCAATATACATTGGCTTTTCACTTAGCGCGGGGGCGCGCATTCATCTCGGATTATTACATCCTGCTAGACTAATCTGCTACATGGCTGCGTTTGAAAAACTGACTTATCCCTGATGAGTTTCACCGGCATTAATGATTAGGAATCTGGTTGGAACAAAACCCTGCATCCACAGGGGTTCACCAGGAACGAGTCTGGGAAATACTGCTAAACACAGACGAAACCAACTCAGGTGAGGAGTTGGGGCGGGCAAAGTGGTTGCAGCTATTGATTATTCAGTGTTGTTTGCCTGGGTGTCTGATGTGCTCGACGGGATCATAAATAAAAGGAAAACAATGTGAAGGCAATGTCACAGGTGATCCTGTGGTATAGCGGGTGCACAGCTCCCCTTCAAAAGGCCATTTTTAAATAAATAATCATCGCACTCACAGCATATCGAGGGGTGTGGAAGTGTGGCTGAAATGGTTTCCGGGTGTAGTCGTGCTGTGGGCATTTCTCCCCTGTGCAGTGTGCAAGTGAGTGAGGAGAGAGAGAAAGCCGGTACGTTAGAGTGAGCGAGAGCAGGCTCGAAGGCAATGTGTTCCTGTGGTATAGCGGGTCCATAGCTCCCCTTCAAAAGGCCATTTTTAATTAGGCGACTGACAGTAGTGGAGTCAGGCACAGAGAAGGTCAGCTGCTGAGAGAGCATCTCGACTGTTGCAGGGCCTGCATCGGTGAAGCAGGTGAGACGCTAATGAAAAAGAGGCACAGGGGTTATTGGTTTTTAAAGACTGCTTCCTTCATTGTGTTTTAACCTCAGTTTTAAAGGATTGCGCGGCTCTCTCTCTCGCGCTGCCTCTGTGTGTGTGTCTGTCTCTCTGTGGCGCTACCTGTGTGTGTGCGTGGCTCTCTCTCTCGCACTGCCTGTGTGTGTGCCTCTGTCTCTCTATGGCGCTGCCTGTGTGTGTGCGCGGCTCTCTCTCTCGCGCTGCCTGTGTGTGCCTCTGTCTCTCTCTGGTGCTGCCTATGTGTGTGCGCGGCTCTCTCTCTCGGGCTGCCTGTGTGTGCCTCTGTCTCTCTCTGGCGCTGCCGGTGTGTGTGCCTCTGTCTCTCTCTCGCGCTGCCTGTGTGTGTGCCTCTGTCTCTCTCTCGTGCTGCCTGTGTGTGCGCGCAGCTCTCTCTCTTGCGCTGCCTGTGTGTGTGCCTCTGTCTCTCTCTGGTGCTGACTCTGTGTGAACCAAGGTTCCACTGAGGTTGACTAATGAAAAGTCAACGTGGCTCAGAGCTGCATGTGGACTGTGGCACAGACAAACAGAAATGACGGCATGTTTTCCGAGGCGTCGCGTCCGAGTTGGTGGGCATGGCTGTGCGAGTTTTCATCGTATCCAATGGTCTTAGAGTTGGTGGGCGTGGCTCCTTCCTGCGTGCTTTCATGGGTGTCATGCCGCTGTGGCGGCAGCTTAGAGAATTATATATATAGATTAGCATAACCAGATTGAGGAAAAATGACAGTTTAAAACCTTGAAACTATTAACAAATTATCATTTAACATATTGTTCATTGGATCATTTGTGCTGTAAGCAACTACATTACTTATGAATTGTACTTACAAAGGGAAATGTATACGTTCTGTTCACTTAATTAGAGCCTAGAGTTATAACCAGTTGTAATCATCCATCTATCCATCCATCCTCTTCAGCTTATCCGAGGTCGGGTCGCGGGGGCAGCAGCTTGAGTAGAGATGCCCAGATTTCCCTCTCCCCGGCCACTTCTTCTTGCTCTTCCGGGAGAATCCCGAGGCGTTCCCAGGCCAGCTGGGAGACATAGTCCCTCCAGCGTGTCCTGGGTCTTCCCCGGGGCCTCCTCCCGGTTGGACGTGCCCGGAACACCTCACCAGGTGTTCAGCCGCTTGTATTCGCGATCTCGTTCTTTCGGTCACTACCCATCGCTCATGACCATAGATGAGGATAGGAACATAGATCGACTGGTAAAATTGAGAGCTTTGCCTTACGGCTCAGCTCCTTTTTCACCATGACAGACTGATGCAGAGCCTGCATCACTGCGGATACCGCACCGATCCGCCTGTCGATCTCACGCTCCATTCTTCCCTCACTCGTGAACAAGACTCCGAGATACTTGAATTCCTCCACTTGGGGCAGGACCTCGCTTCCAACCCTGAGAGGGCACTCCACCCTTTTCCGGCTGAGGACCATGGTCACGGATTTGGAGGTGCTGATTCCCATCCCAGCCGCCTTCACACTCAGCTGCGAACCAATCCAGAGAGAGCTGAAGATCACGGCCTGATGAAGCAAACAGGACAACATCATCTGCAAAAAGCAGTGACCCAATCCTGAGTCCACCAAACCGGACCCCCTCAACACCCTGGCTGCGCCTAGAAATTCTGTCCAGAAAAGTTATGAACAGAATCGGTGACAAAGGACAGCCCTGGCGGAGTCCAACTCTCACTGGAAACGGGTTCGACTTACTGCCGGCAATGCAGACCAAGCTCTTATACCGGTTGTACAGGGACCGAACAGCCCTTATCAGGGGGTCCGCTACCCCATACTCCCAGAGCACCCCCTACAGGATTCCCCGAGGGACACAGTCGAAAGCCTTTTCCAAGTCCACAAAACACATGTAGACTGGTTGGGCAAACTCCCATGCACCCTCCAGGACTCTGCTAAGGGTGTAGAGCTGTTCCACTGTTCCACGACCAGGACGAAAACCACACTGTTCCTCATGAATCCGAGGTTCGACCATCCGACGGACTGTCCTCTCCAGAACCCCCGAATAGACTTTTCCAGGGAGGCTGAGGAGTGTGATCCCTTTGTTGTTGGAACACACCCTCCGGTCCCCCTTCTTAAAGAGGGGGACCACCACCCCGGTCTGCCAATCCAGAGGCACTGTCCCTGATGTCAAAGCGATGTTGCAGAGACATGTCAACCAAGACAGTCCTACAACATCCAGAGCCTTGAGGAACTCTGGGCGTATCTTATCCTCCCCCGGGGCCCTGCCACCAAGGAGTTTTTTGACCACCTTGGTGACCTCAGTCCCAGAGATGGGGGAGCCCACCTCCAAGTCCCCAGGTTCTGCTTCCTCATTGGAAGGCATGTTAGTGGGATTGAGGAGGTCTTCGAAGTACTCCCCCCACCAACCCACAATGTCCCGAGTTGAGGTCAGCAGCGCACCATCCCCACCATATACAGTGTTGACACTGCACTGCTTCCCCCTCCTGAGACGCCGGACGGTGGACCAGAAATCTCCTTGACGCCGTCCGAAAGTCGTTCTCCATGGCTCTCCTCGAAGCCGTCCGAAAGTCATTCTCCATGGCTCTCCTCGAAGCTGTCTGAAAGTCGTTCTTCATGGCCAGTTGTAACCAGTGCATTCAAAAACATCATATTAATTATGACTTGATTTATGCTATAGTTTACAGAATGAATTATAATTTCAGGTAGACTTCCCACTGTGAAACAAATTATAATATGACATTTTTTAGATTTGCTAATGTTTTAAGGGCTTATCCATCCATTTCCTGAATCTAATAGTACTGTAGAACTTTCCCAGACGTGGCTGAGAAAGTACTACAAGTTGGCGTTGTGGCCTTGAAACCTGGTAAGGTTTATTTTCTATAGAATTAAGCTGGTTGGAGTTTTTGTTTTCCTCTCCTTCCTGGCCATCTGACCATGGCATTTGTTATTTCGCAGAATATTTTATTTTTCATTCCTACTGTTTTAGATAACCTTTTATAAATAACTGTTCTTCAGATGTTCAGCTTGTTTTGTTTAATGTTTTACTTTCTTTTTTACTTTTGTTGAGTTATTAGCACTTTAAGGTACTTAAGTGTTTGAAAATGTGCTATATACTGTAAACAAATGTTGTTGCTGTTGAACTATTTATATGTACCTGGCAACAATTGCAAATACAGTAACCATAGAGCAAACAGCTCAAACAAATACATACATGCTCTCTTGTAGTAGACCAATAAAGAGTGAAGAAATCTGAGTCCCCAGGGGAGACACATACTGTGCATGCACATGGAGAATGTGCAAACTACACACAGATGACTGTCCAACCAGGAATCAAAAAAGGATCCAAGTACCTGAGGTAAAAAAGGTGCCAACTCTTCTTTGTTTCCCAAAACATAATATTTATATTATTATGAACCATTCAATTACATGAATTATGATCCTAATTTCTAACACCTGTCTTTGGGAATATTACATATCTAAAAGCTCAACACTATCAGGAATTCTTTGACTCGTTACTTTCCAACAATGGAGATTCTTTGTCAGTCTAACATCCTGTGTCACATTGAATGACTTGTCTGACATGGGAGTGCCTATGTAACATAGGTAAGGCAGCACCTTAAATTTAACTTCTACTCTCTTCTGTATTTCTGTTTCTTTCACAAGGCATTGGGATGGAGAGGGCATCTCTTACATTGGTCATCAGCTTGTAATTGACAACTTTGTTAACTGTTAATGTTTGCTTAAAATCATCTGCCCTTCCATTTAATGAGCAGAGTAGTTTGAGTTGCAGCTACCTAACCTGCCAGCACCATGCCTAAACCATGTTATTATAAATAACCTGTTCTATCTGACTTCATCCAGAGGATTGATAAAATGTATGTTAAATGCATTAAAACAAATACAAAAAGCAGATCTGGCATTTATAATCACCTCCTTGAAGCAGGAAAGACATTTTTTAAGTATTATTTAGCATCTAGTGCTTCTGAGCTTATTAAGGCCTGTGAAATTTTACTGTGAAATTTGGTGTAAGATTTAGAGAAACAGAAGTAATTTTTCAGCAAAGAACAATTTGCAGAACAGTAGTAATAATTGCCTCAGTAGTTCAGTAATAATTTTAACATATTATAGAGTGTAAAGAATGATGTTTTCGGCAGACCTGTTTGTTGTTGCCTGTTTTTGTCATGTTTAGTTACTGATCTGAACCACACTGTTATGGATGAGCTGTGAACAGACTCAATGACTGCTCTGTAGAACTGAATCAGCAGTTCCTGTGGGAGGTTGATTTTCCTCAGCTGTCACAGGAAGTACATTTGCTGTTGTGCCTTTTTTATGATAGACTCTGCCTTGGTCTCCCATTTCAAGTTCCGGGAGATTATAGATCCCAGAAACGTGAAGGTTTCCATAATTGTCACAATAGTATTAAGCATGGATAGGGGGAATAATGTTATGTGGCCTCTCCTAAAGTCCACTGTCATCGCTACAGTTTTGAGTGTGTTCAGCTCCAGATTGTTGTGACTGCACCAAAAGACCAGCTGCTTAACCTGAAGACTCGTCACCATTCCGGATGAGCCCAATGATGGTTGTGTCATCCACATATTTGGTACGTTTTACAGAAGGGTCCTTAGAGGTGCAGTCATTAGTGTAAGGGAAGAAGAGGAGTGGAGAGCGCACACATCCCTGTTAAGTACTTGTGTTGATTGTGTGATAGCTAGATGTGAGTTTCCCCAGTTTCACCTGCTGTTTCCTATTGGTCAGGAAATTGGTGATCCATTGACAGGTAGATGCAGGGATGGAAAGCTGGATGAGTTAATGACTGCTGAAAGCAGTCTATATAAGAAATCAGAGGAGTCAATGCCTGGAAACTTTAACCAGTAAGTGTTAAGACATGTTGTGTTGCCAGAGGTGTTTTATTAGCTTGGTTCATGAAAAAACATCTTTCATGTCTCTCGTCAGGACATTTGGGACAAATCCTTGGCGTAATCATAGGACTTCTAAATGTGTCGAAAAAGACTTGTTATAGCATTTAGTGAGCTCTTGTTGACGACTATGTAAGGACCATAGGTCTCATTCAAGGTAGTAGCATGGCCAGAATAATAGAGGGTAGCTGTCAAAATGCTTTGGGTTCTGAACCTCAAGTGCCAGTGGGCAGTAAGAGTGACTGCTAATATAATGCAAAGGCTGCAGTGTTATTGTATTCGTATACAACACAAGCTTTGTTTGTTTTTACATTTCATGCATGCTTGTCACAGTGGGTGTGAGCTTCACTTGTTTAAAAAAAATTAGCAAAAAGAAAAAGAGATAGAACAAGTGCAGTGAATTTGTGCAGTAGGTTTTTTGTTATTAGAAAATATGTCTATATGAACTGCATATACAGTATCAGTGCATTGTGTGTGTGCGATTAATACATAGTTTAGCTCAAAGGCATTTGTTTACTTTTCAGCTATTTTAAGCATGAATGTATGGTTTTCAGACATGCTTTGCTTATTTGTCTTATAAAGTTAACATGCAATGAGTCACAGGAGGCCTGCAATATGATAATCCTTATGTATTCAATGTATGTACAGGTGACCAAGCTGACCATTCATTATGAAGGTATAAACACTAACTTTGGTAGATGTGCGATTCAGGAGTGAAATTGGTCTGTATGATGCAGATTGTAACAAGTCCTTATTTTGTTTAGGAAAGACGGTGATTAATGCTTGTCGAAATGTTTGAGGTAGTATTTGGTTGTCTCTAGCTTTTGTAAATGTTGCCAATAAGAGGGGAGCTAGCTGAGTGGAGAATTTCTTATAAAAATTTTTCTACGGGGTAACCATCAGGGCCTGCTGATTTCCCGCTTTGTAGTGACTTTATAGCATCTAGTAATTCTGTTAGCGTTAGAGGTTTATCCAGTTCCTCAGCACTTAAAGCATCTATTTGTGGTATCTGCAATGTATCCAGAAATGCATTAGATTGTGTGTTGTCTTCTTTGAGCTCAAAAGAATATAAGGATCTATACTAATAAAAGGCAAAGCCCTCACTGACTCACTGACTGACTGACTGACTGACTGACTGACTGACTGACTGACTGACTGATTGACTGACTGACTGACTGACTCATCACTTAATCTGCAACTTCCCGTGTAGGTGGAAGGCTGAAATTTGGCAGGCTGATTCCTTACAGCTTACTTACAAAAGTTAGGCAGGTTTCATTTCGAAATTCAACTCGTAATGGTCATAACTGGAACCTCTTTTTTCACAATATACTGTAATAGACGGCAGCTCGATGGCCGTGGGAGGAGGAGTTGAGTGTCACGTCATCACGCCTCCCACGTAATCACGTGAAAAGACTGTGAACGCAGTACGGACAAATGAAGGAGGAGCCGCAAACAGCGAAGAACAAAAAATTCATTAAACAATTGAGAAGGGAGCGAGTGAAGCATACAAGCATGTTCATAAGGGAAACAAAGCACGGTGTAAAACGTAAGTTTAAATTAAGTTTATAGAAATGCTCCCGCTGCAGATTGCAATAACGTGAAAAGACTGTGAATGCAGTAGGGACAAATGAAGGAGGAGCCGCAAACAGCGAAGAACAAAAAATTCATTAAACAATTGAGAAGGGAGCGAGTGAAGCATACAAGCATGTTCATAAGGGAAACAAAGCACGGTGTAAAACGTAAGTTTAAATTAAGTTTATAGAAACGCTCCCGCTGCGGATTGCAATAACATATTCGCGAGATAAAAGTTTAATGAGAAGACACGAGGTATAAACGAACCACACGCCGTAGCGCAACGTTAGGGGCAACAGTTTCAACCATTCTATGATCTGCCTCTCGCAACTGAAAGACGGCACATGGCGGATGTTAGCCCACTTGCTGACCGCAACGTTAGGGGCTTCAACTCTGGCGCTGACGATATTCGATTCTCGAGAGGGGATGCAGTGAGTGTGTATGCCTGATGAGCCCAGAATTAAGGAGAAACACGTGTCGCATACTCTTTGCATTATTTGAAAGTAAACTATTAAAACCATTCTATGATCAGCTTCTGGGAACAGAAAGAGGGCACGTGGCGGATGTAAGGCGACTTCCTGACCAACCACAAGCGTAACCTGGCAGGTAACCATCCATACAGTCAGATTGGGATTCAGAAAACGAATGCCATGAATTTAATTACCACGATCTACATACTGTCAAATAAACAAAACACACGCCGTAGCGGGACAGCTGTGAAAAGCGAGGTTCACAAAAAAACAGATCCTTAACAAATTGTTATTGGTATATTTTCGATCCGTTTAAAAAGGTTTTACTTTCTTCTTAAAAAATTAAAAGCAGTACTTCGCCGCAACGAAGCGTGAGAATTTGGCTATATATATCTGCTTCTCACAATTAAAATAGGGCACGTGGCTGATTTTAGACGACTTCATGACCAAACATAAGTGTTACCTGCCAGGTAGGGTTACCACTTTTAATACAAAAAAATAAGGGACGCATACTGCAGCGGGTGCCACATCCCAGTGCCAACAGTTTGCAGACTCTACTTAAAAGACCCGCCCTCCTCACTGGACAGTTAAAAAGACCAATCAAACTAACGATGGCATCAAGTATTACCCAATCAAAAGTAGGAAAGGAGGCATCTTCATAAAATGCGTGTGGGATGATTTGCATGAGACGCTGCTTTAAAAAAAATGATAAAAAAAAATACGGGACAAATTCCGTCCCGTATTGATTCAAAACGGGACGCGCAATTTCATTCTCAAATACGGGACGATTCCGTATTTTAAAGGACGGGTAGCAACCCTACAGTGCCAGGTAACCACCCATACAATCGGATTGTGATTCAGACTAGGAATGCAATGAATGTAATTACCCCGATCTACATACAAGGCAAAAGTCTTGCAACATTCAAAGATGATGGCTTGAGATAAGTACACCATAGAACATAAAAGAGCTTATGAAGCCTTGAACCGAAAAAAGCAAGATCTCAGAGATCGTAAAAAAAAAATAGGAGGTAATGTTGTTTTACTCGCTGTAGATTTTAGTCAAACATTACCAGTTATTCCACGAGGGAGACCAGCAGATGAACTCAACGCGTGTTTAAAATCCATGCTTCTCCCATGCTCGGTTATATGTCGCGTGTTCTCGGGTAGGTGCACCAAAAAATGTATACATTTAAGCATGTAATGAGCAAACAAAAAATGAGGTATACCTGAAGGCACTGCAGTAGTACTTTACTTCTTAAATGTTAATGTTTTACTGTTTAATAATTTATACGCTTCTTATATGTTGTTCAAATTCTTTTATCAAAATACCAGTGACAGCGCAATGCACGATAACGTGGAGTGAATACACCATACGCATCCGCCCACGGCCGCCCTGGTGTGCGCAGATAGGAGTTGATTCTACAATAAAATAAAATAAAGATAAAACCCAGGATTGTTTCCTGCCTTGTGCCCTGTGTTGGCTGGGATTGGCTCCAGCAGACCCCCGTGACCCTGTGTTCGGATTCAGCGGGTTGGAAAATGGATGGATGGATGGATAAAAAGAGTAATACAATCATCACCCATAAAGCGGATAGTAGACGTGACGTTCTATATGTGTACCAGATTTCAAGTCAATAGGTGAAACGGTTTGCGAGCTACAGGTGATTTAAAATCCTAGACAGACAAACGAATAGCCACGGTAGCACATTACAGAAGAAGATTTTACTGTTTAATAATTTAGATTTATATGAAATGTGCTTCTTATATATTACTTCATATTCTCATAGGATAATGATGTTAATGTTGTTTATATTGATTTCTATGTTATTGAAACTGCATGTATGTGTGTATATATATATATATATATATATATATATATATATATATATATATATATATATATATATATATACTAGCAAAATACCCGCGCTTCGCAGCGGAGAAGTAGTGTGTTAAAGAGGTTATGAAAAAGTAAAGGAAACATTTTAAAAATAACGTAACATGATTGTCAATGTAATTGTGTTGTCATTGTTATAAGTGTTGCTGTCATATATATATATATACATATACACATACACATATATTATAACACACTACTTCTCCGCTGCGAAGCGCGGGTATTTTGCTATATATATATATATATATATATATATATATATATATATATATATATATATATATATATATATATATACACACACATATATATATATACACATACAGAGATATATATATATATATATATATATATATATATATATATATATGTGTGTGTGTGTGTATATATATATATATATATATATATATATATATATATATATATATATATGAAAGGACGCACTATCTTTAATATATGCACATACTAAATTGACAGGACACACATTCAACTGGGACAACGTAAAAGTAAAATTTAAGGCCAGTACAAAAAGCGCCAGAGAGTTGGCCGAGTCTTGGCTATCAGATGAAAATGCCATCAACAGACACTTGGACATAAACCCAGCATATGCCAACTTAAGAAGGACATATGCACTTTAATTAAACGATACACCCCCCCCCCCTTTGATCATACTGACTTAGTCACCTCCACCCACCCCCCACTGAATGTGTTGCTATATATTGCCTTTGATTCTTGTAAGTCTAAGCATTATCCTCTAATGAAGACCCCTGACAGGGGTTGAAAGCTCAGGAATAAAACTATTTTATGATACGTGATTCGTTTTTTCTGCCTTTGTGGATCTCCAACTGCAAATATGCAAACCGTATCACAGACCTTCTCTTCCATTCATATATATATATATATATATATATATATGTATATATGTATATATATATATATATATATATATATGTATATATATATATATATATATATATGTATATATATATATATATATATATATATGTATATATATATATATATATATATATATATGTATATGTATGTATGTGTGTGTGTATGTATGTGTATATATATATATGTTGATATGTATATATATATATATATATATATATATATATATATATATATATATATGTATATATATGTGGATGTGTATATGTATATATATGTTTATATGTGTGTGTGTATATTATATATATATAAAAGACAGCAACACTCATAACAATGACAACACAATTACATTGACAATCATATTACGTTATTTTTAAAATGTTTCCTTTTCTTTTTCATAACCTCTTTAACACTCTACTTCTCCGCTGCGAAGTGCGGGTATTTTGCTAGTTTATAATAATCTCTAAATGTGTGCATTATATTTTTATGGTCTATAATTTCTTCTCCATTCGTGTTGGTAATTACCGGTATTGATTGCGAACTTCTTGTTTGTGAATTTGTTGAGCTAAAAGCTTATTAGCTTTTTCTCCGTGTTCATAGTACAGTAATCCCTCCTCCATCGCGGGGGTTGCGTTCCAGAGCCACCCGTGAAATAAGAAAATCCGCGAAGTAGAAACCATATGTTTATATTGTTATTTTTATATTGTCATGCTTGGGTCACAGATTTGCGCAGAAACACAGGAGTTTGTAGAGAGACAGGAACGTTATTCAAACACTGCAAACAAACATTTGTCTCTTTTTCAAAAGTTTAAACTGTGCTCCATGACAAGACAGAGATGACAGTTCAGTCTCACAATTAAAAGATGGCAAACATATCTTCCTCTTCAAAGGAGCAAACAAATCAATAGTGCTGTTTGGCTTTTAAGTATGCGAAGCACCACGGCACAAAGCTGTTGAAGGCGGCAGCTCACACCCCCTCCGTCAGGAGTAGAGAGAGAGAGAGAGAGAGAGACAGATAAAAAAAATCAATACGTGCCCTTCGTGCTTTTAAGTATGCGAAGCACCGTTCAGCATGTTGTTTCAGGAAGCAGCTGCAGCTGCACAAAACATAGCAACGTGAAGATAATCTTTCAGCATTTTTAGATGAGCGTCCGTATCGTCTAGGTGTGCGAACAGCCCCCCTGCTCACACCCCCCTACGTCAGCGCAAGAGAGAGAGAGAGAAAGTAAGTTGGGTAGCTTCTCAGCCATCTGCCAATAGCGTCCCTTGTATGAAATCAACTGGGCAAACCAACTGAGGAAGCATGTACCAGAAATTAAAAGACCCATTGTCCGCAGAAACCCGCGAAGCAGCGAAAAATCCGCGATATATATTTAAATATGCTTACATATAAAATCCGCGATGGAGTGAAGCCGCGAAAGGCGAAGCGCGATATAGCGAGGGATTACTGTACTGATGTCTAGACTTATAAATAAGTTATTCAGTTTCTTTAGTTGTTAAGATGTTAAGTTCTGTATGCAGGGCCTGCCTTTTCCTGTGGATAGCTTCGCTTGGACGCCTGGCTTGTTCTTCATCTATTCTAGTAATTTCGCTTCTTAGCTCTGATATTTTCTTGGTTTCTAATTTTTTTCTGTGGGAAACAAATGAAATAATCTCCTCTTAAGAAGGCCTTTAGAGTTTCCCAGAGTGTTCCTGCGGAAACCTCTATGGGCGTGTTTGTCTCTAGGAAGAAGCTGATTTGTTTGGATATAAATTCTGTGCAGTTCTCATCTGCCAGTAGAAGAGGGTTAAGGCGCCATCTGCGAGGTGAGTGTGAGGGGCTTATTGATTTTAGTTCCAAGACTAGAGGTGCATGGTCGGAGATAACAATTGTGTCGTATTTGCATGATTTAATTGTAGACAAGAAATTATTATCAATAAAAAAATAATCAGTTCTTCAGTAGCTATAATGCACTGGTGAGTAGAACAAATATGTTCTTGAGTTTGGGTTAAGAAACCTCCAGGGGTCTGATAAGTTGTGATCATTTAAAAACTGTGTAATTGTCTTTGCAGTATTAGATATCGTCCCCCCTGACACAGGAGTCCTATCTAAGAGTGGATTTAAAACATTGAAGTCCCCAGCCATTATAATTTTATGAGTGCTCACATTGGGAATGGATGCAAATAGATTTTGCATGAATTCCTTATCATCAGCATTGGGTGCATAAACATGAGTGCTGCATTTTTAAAAAGTGAATTAACATGGCTGAACATACACAACTGTACAATGCACACTTCATATTTTTTTAATTCTTCTTTTAATGTATGGAGGCCAAATACAGATCTTTAATCACTGTAGGTGACATATCCCCTCTTGACACTCACAAAAGGCACATCACTAATTCAGACCCATGCTATGAATATGCAACATTTGTCTTTAACCTTTAGTTACTTGTCAGTGTGGAGATGGCGTTAGACTAAAAAAAATTATGAATTTTCTATGATGTCAACCTGACAGCTTTCAGTCAAGTTCATAGGAATTATTGATACTTTTTGTAGCGTATTGCTGATCATATCTGTGAATTATCTATAGCAGATGTCTTGCCGGGTCAGTGTATGTGGGAAACACAAATTGCAGGGCACGAATGTACTTTGGATGGGGTACCAGTCCATCGCAGACTGACCTGATTGAGTGTGATTGCCTTGATAATACCAAAAAAGTGTACTGGTTTAAAGAAACCTGATTGTCAGTTCACATAAGAAAACATATGTAATTTTTTTTTCTCCATTTAAGAAATAAAATAGAAGGTTAGAGGATATTTTTGCTATATAGCACTTTTTCAACTGTATCCTAGCTAATATCATTGCATTTCCATGTGTAACTTGGATTGACGTGACTGTTTCTAATCTTCATTCGTATGGTGACAGGAGTAAACTCTCTGAAATATTCACGTGCACTTAAGCCACTTGGAAGATGGATAAAACATGATACAACCTGTTACCTTCCCTTTTATAGAGGAGCTGCTTTTTATAAATTAGAAGATCTTACAGGGGTAATGTTTATGCTAACTGCATTTTACTCTTAAAATACTACCAGTTCTACCAAGCTAACATTTACACTTCAAAAATGATCCAGGTGGGTAATAAACATTTTAAGAAATTCAAATTAATCTTTTATTGAGTACAGAATAGTGACCCTAAATAAAAAAAAAATAAAAGTGATTGAGGAAAGTTAATGAATGGTATAAAACATTTTAAAGGGTTTACAAGTGGTTGGTTGGTCTTATCTAAGTGTGGTAAAAATGTAATTAAATAGCATCAGCAACAGGGGAAAAAATTAATTAAAATTTCTTAATATTCAAAAAAGTGTAGGAGTTAAGTATAGCTGACTGTAGTGTTAAATTCCACAGAGTAAAATTACAGATCAGTAATAGTGCTGGTAAAATGTTAGCTCACAACAGAAGGAACATTTTTTTTTTAAGCTCAGCTTGAAATACATGCATGGAATAGTTTACCAGATGGAGTGATATTAACTTAGGCACTGACAACCATCAGGAGACAATTATTTACTTCCCTGAGGGATGTCACTGAATTAGAGAAAGAAGAAGGGCTTTAAGAAATGTATGTGCTTTCATAGGCCAAATGGCCTTTTCTTTACAGTAGCTCATGTGCTTGCCTTTTAACATTTCTTTCTGAATATGTTCAGTCGATTGACAACATTTGATATAATGTATTCAAATACTCACATAAACCTTGTATGGTGAACATCAATGTTGAAACACTTTTTAGAACACTACTTTGGTATTGTTCAGAATTCTATCCAAGAAAGTCATTATTTCTTTTGCTTACATATAAGCTGACATGCTGAAATTTACAGCAGTCATACATGTGGATTATTTAAAGAAAATATGTGAAGTGGCCTTCAATTTCTCATGAAAAATGTGGTTGAACTGCCTTTTGGAAACATTGTTTTCTTAGCTGATACTAATATTATTTTGCTTCAATTAAGAGCCAGCAACTTAACAGGTTTCAATTGCTTTCAAAAGGACCTCACATGAGAAGCTCAGTACTACATTTATAAAGGAGCAGCTGGTATGATCTCATGAGTGATGTACAACTGGGGCCTCCTAGGGATAACTGTACGTTACAGTGATCATTTCATTGCCTGCAGTACACACAGTAACACCTTACAGGCAGATGAAAAAGGCAAGTTTAAAGCATGGATGAGGACAGAGTAGCTTTTCCTTCAGAGAATTAAGTTTCTCAGTGCCTTTCAAATTATACTTGCAACAGTCAACTATAGAAGTAGTTTCAAATATTTCATTAACATTTTTGACTATTTTTGTTGATGTTCCTTTTTTATTCTGTGATTTCCACATGAGGTATATGTGCAGTAGTACCTGAATGGAAAGGAAAGACCTGTCAAAATATAAAAATGTTTGCCAAAGCTCAATAAAGCTAATCACCAATGAAAAATTCAAGCACACCCTGCGTGGAGTTTGAATGTTCTTCCCGTGTCTGAGTGGGTTTCCTCCGGGTACTCCGGTTTCCTCCCACAGTCCAAAGACATGCAGGTTAGGTGCATTGGCAATTCTAAATTGTCCTTGGTGTGTGTGTGTGTGAGCGCCCTGTGGTGGGCTGGTGCCCTGCCCGGGGTTTGTTCCCTGCCTTGCGCCCTGTGTTGGCTGGGATTGGCTCCAGCAGACCCCCGTGACCGTGTAGTTAGAATATAGCGGGTTGTATAATGGATGGATGGATGTTTAAGAGCATGTTTGTAAATAAACAGATTCCAGTGTTCTCAGTAATTTTTTGCTATAAAAACTTCCCAGGTTGGCAAAGAAATTAGCAGGGAAATGCTTAAAATATATCCATCCATCCATCCATCCATTGTCTCCCGCTTATCCGAGGTCGGGTCGGGGGGGCAGCAGCTTGAGCAGAGATGCCCAGACTTCCCTCTCCCCGGCCACCTCTTCTAGCTCTTCCGGGAGAATCCCAAGGCGTTCCCAGGCCAGTCGAGAGACATAGTCCCTCCAGCGTGTCCTGGGTCTTCCCCGGGGCCTCCTCCCGGTTGGACGTGCCTGGAACACCTCACCAGGGAGGCGTCCAGGAGGCATCCTGATCAGATGCCCAAGCCACCTCATCTGACTCCTCTCGATGCGGAGGAGCAGCGGCTCTACTCTGAGCCCCTCCCGGATGACTGAGCTTCTCACCCTATCTTTAAGGGAAAGCCCAGACACCCTGCGGAGGAAACTCATTTCAGCCGCTTGTATTCGCGATCTCGTTCTTTCGGTCACTACCCATAGCTCATGACCATAGGTGAGGGTAGGAACATAGATCGACTGGTAAATTGAGAGCTTCGCCTTGCGGCTCAGCTCCTTTTTCACCACGACAAACCGATGCAACGCCCGCATTACTGCGGATGCCGCACCGATCCGCCTGTTGATCTCACGCTCCATTCTTCCCTCACTCGTGAACAAGACCCCGAGATACTTGAACTCCTCCACTTGGGGCAGGATCTCGCTACCAACCCTGAGAGGGCACTCCACCCTTTTCCGGTTGAGGACCATGGTCTCGGATTTGGAGGTGCTGATTCTCATCCCAGCCACTTCACACTCGGCTGCGAACCAATCCAGAGAGAGCTGAAGATCACGGCCTGATGAAGCAAACAGGACAACATCATCTGCAAAAAGCAGTGACCCAATCCTGAGCCCACCAAACCGGACCCCCTCAACACCCTGGCTGCGCCTAGAAATTCTGTCCATAAAAGTTATGAACAGAATCGGTGACAAAGGGCAGCCCTGGCGGAGTCCAACTCTCACTGGAAACGGGTTCGACTTACTGCCGGCAATGCGGACCAAGCTCTGGCACTGATCGTACAGGGACTGAACAGCCCTTATCAGGGGGGCCGGTACCCTATACTCTCGGAGTACCCCCCACAGGATTCCCCGAGGGACACGGTCGAATGCCTTTTCTAAGTCCACAAAACACATGTAGACTGGTTGGGCAAACTCCCATGCACCCTCCAGGACCCTGCTAAGGGTATAGAGCTGGTCCACTGTTCCGCGACCAGGACGAAAACCACACTGTTCCTCCTGAATCCGAGGCTCGACTATCCGACGGACCCTCCTCTCCAGGACCCCTGAATAGACTTTTCCAGGGAGGCTGAGGAGTGTGATCCCTCTGTAGTTGGAACACACCCTCCGATCCCCCTTCTTAAAGAGGGGGACCACCACCCCGGTCTGCCAATCCAGAGGCACTGTCCCTGATGTCCATGCGATGTTGCAGAGGCGTGTCAGCCAAGACAGTCCTACAACATCCAGAGCCTTGAGGAACTCCGGGCGTATCTCATCCACCCCCGGGGCCCTGCCACCAAGGAGTTTTTTGACCACCTCGGTAACCTCAGTCCCAGAGATGGGGGAGCCCACCTCTGAGTCCCCAGGCTCTGCTTCCTCATTGGAAGGCATGTTAATGGGATTGAGGAGGTCTTCGAAGTATTCCCCCCACCGACCCACAACGTCCCGAGTCGAGGTCAGCAGCGCACCATCCCCACCATATACAGTGTTGACACTGCACTGCTTCCCCTTCCTGAGACGCCGGATGGTGGACCAGAATCTCCTCGAAGCCGTCCGAAAGTCATTCTCCATGGCCTCCCCAAACTCCTCCCACGCCCGAGTTTTTGCCTCAGCAACCACCAAAGCCTCATTCCGCTTGGCCTGCCGGTACCTATCAGCTGCCTCCGGGGTCCCACAGGACAAAAGGGTCCTGTAGGACTCCTTCTTCAGCTTGACGGCATCCTTCACCGCCGGTGTCCACCAGCGGGTTCGGGGATTGCCGCCACGACAGGCACCGACCACCTTACGGCCACAGCTCCGGTCAGCTGCCTCAACAATAGAGGCACGGAACATGGCCCATTCGGACTCAATGTCCCCCACCTCCCTCGGGATGTGGTCGAAGTTCTGCCGGAGGTGGGAGTTGAAGCTACTTCTGACAGAGGGCCAGACGTTCCCAGCAGACCCTCACAACACGTTTGGGCCTACCACGCCTGACCGGCATCCTCCCCCACCATCGAAGCCAACTCACCACCAGGTGGTGATCAGTTGACAGCTCCGCCCCTCTCTTCACCCGAGTGTCCAAGACATGTGGCCGCAAGTCAGACGACACGACCACAAAGTCGATCATCGAACTGAGGCCTAGGGTGTCCTGGTGCCAAGTGCACATATGAGCACCCCTATGCTTGAACATGGTGTTCGTTATGGACAATCCGTGACGAGCACAGAAGTCCAATAACAAAACACCACTCGGGTTCAGATCAGGGGGGCCATTCCTCCCAATCACGCCCTTCCAGGTCTCACTGTCATTGCCCACGTGAGCATTGAAGTCTCCCAGCAGAACGAGGGAGTCCCCAGAAGGTATGCCCTCTAGCACCCCCTCCAGGGACTCCAAAAAGGGTGGGTACTCCGAACTGCTGTTCGGTGCATACGCACAAACAACAGTTAGGACCCGTCCCCCCACCCGAAGGCGAAGGGAGGCTACCCTCTCGTCCACCGGGGTAAACCCCAATGTACAGGCTCCAAGTTGGGGGGCAATAAGTATACCCACACCTGCTCGGCGCCTCTCACCGGGGGCAACTCCAGAGTGGTAGAGAGTCCAGCCCCTCTCAAGGAGATTGGTTCCAGAGTCCAAGCTGTGCGTCGAGGTGAGCCCGACTATATCTAGCCGGAACCTCTCAACTTCGCGCACTAGCTCAGGCTCCTTCCCTTTCAGAGAGGTGACATTCCACGTCCCAAGAGCCAGTTTCTGTAGCCGAGGATCGGACCGCCAAGGTCCCCGCCTTCGGCCACCACCCAACTCACACTGCACCCGACCTCCTTGGCCCCTCCCATAGGTGGTGAGCCCATGGGAAGGGGGACCCACGTTGCCTCTTCGGGCTGTGCCCGGCCGAGCCCCATGGGTGCAGGCCCGGCCACCAGGCGCTCGCCATCGAGCCCCACCTCCAGGCCTGGCTCCAGAGTGGGGCCCCGGTGACCCGCGTCCGGGCAAGGGAAAACGCCGTCCAAAATGGTTTTTCTTCATAGGAGGTTTGTTTAACCGCTCTTTGTCTCATCCCTCACCTAGGACCAGTTTGCCTTGGGTGGCCCTACCAGGGGCATAAAGCCCCGGACAACAGAGCTCCTAGGATCATTGGGACACGCAAACCCCTCCACCACGATAAGGTGACGGTTAAAGGAGGGGTTAAAATATATCTTCTTAAGTAATTTGAAGAAAATTCATTTCATAAAAAGAAGCATTAAAGCAAGAATTGCGAGCGCTGCAACCAAGCTCCTGCCTCACTGGGTCACATGTTCTGGGCCTGCACCAAACTAACATCATTTTGGACAAAAATTTTTAAGTGCCTCTCAGACAGCCTTAGTATTACAATCCCTCCTAACCCACTAACAGCTGTGTTTGGTGTCCTTCCAGATGGACTTGAATTGGAGAAGGACAAACAAACGGTGATTGCATTCACTACACTCTTGGCACGCAGACTTATTTTGTTAAATTGGAAGAATCCTAATTCTCCTCTTATAAGTCAGTGGGAAACTGATGTTTTATATTATTTGAAATTGGAAAAAATCAAATTTTCAGTTAGAGGATCTGTACAAAATTTTTTCAAAACTTGGCAGGATTTAATCAATATTATTTTAGAATAAGAGAATTAACTATTATTGCATTTAACTCCCTTCTCCATCTCTTATTTATATAGATATTTACTTCTCCCCTTCTTTTGTCTAATGTTGCCTTATTAAAAAGCTTAAAGAAATTTTCCTTTAGCTAAGCTCTCCTTCTCAGGGGTGGGGTTTGATTTGTTTTCAAATTTGTTGGGTTATAAATTGATCTGTTTGTATGGAATGATTACAATGAAAATTAATAAAATAAAAATATTATAAAATAAAAATAAAAAAAAAGCAAGAATTGTTCACATATGGAAGAGAAAAGTTTTGATCCAAAAAAATACTTACAGTAAATATAGATAATTACTAAAGCGATGCAAAAAATGACAAAAGAAAACTGCAGAGGGAATTATGAATAATCTTTCATATCTTTATTTCATATCTTCTTCATGATGAAATGACTATATATTGTAATGATCCCCACTCACAGCAAACTGCCTATACAAGGAGTAACAATTAAATGCTGAACCCGAATAACTGCATTTTACACTCATTGGCCACTTTGTGCAGAATAAAATTGTAGAGTATACTTCCAAAGATGCACAAACTCTCTAACAATGGCCTAGAACAAAATTTGTAGTAAATCACATAAAAAAGTAACCTTTACAAAATATCATTTGATTTTCAATCAATATAATTTGATCAGTATTACTTTGGGGAAAAAAAATCATTTGGTTGCTCAGAGTCGTTATACTATTTCTGCCTGTCACTTTGAATAAGTACAGAAAATCATAGTTTTGAAATGAATTTAGTCATTATTAAAACAGAAATTTAAAATTCTAAAATGATTTTGTGCATTAACATTAAATTGGTGATGATGCTTTCATTTTCCATATTTATACTCATGGTAAAAACAGCATATGATAATGATTATTAAAATATTATTTTCTTATAAATGTCCCATAACTGTTGTTGTCTTGCCACCCAGAAAAGCTGCACATCTGTAACAAAATATTTTATAGCTGTGTTAATGTTTAACATTATGAAAACTAATTATTAATTCAGTTCTTATTCTTTGGTGTTACAACACTTTTTGTTGTACTTTAGGGTAGCACACAGAGATGTTCATTGTCACTTTACATACAGTATACCTTCAAGTAACAGAAAAAACAACAAACAGTAGTACTCAAGCAGTAATCCAACTCATTTTAAAGCAATAGGACATGTGATATATCAGACAGTACTTCCAAAAGATGAACAGAAGTGTATGTATATTTTTACAAAACATAGTGTAATAAGGAGATAACCATGAGGTGATTCCTCACATTTGGAATAATACTAAACATACCTGAAAGTAAATAAAAAATTGTGCATTTATTTCCAAAACAAAAGGACAAGATAACCTATGGAAGAACCAAGTAAACTGTAAACAAAACCACAACCAAAGCTCTGCTACCTGTCTGGATTTTTCCCAACTATGACATGAAACAGTGTTTATCAGGGAGTACCTTAATTACTTGTCTACCTTTGCATGTACTACTAAAGCATTGCCTTCTTACATCTCCAAACCCCCACCCCCTTCTCTTTCTCTCTGTCTCTCTTTATGTTTTTCTCTCTATCTTCTCCAGTTTCTGGCTTTTCTTCCTCTAGCCATTGACCCCTTACTATTAACAGCAGCATTGAAACCCCATTCAGGGGTCATTTCTGGGCTTTATCTTATGATCACTTCTTTGTAGTACGTCCCTAAACATAACTTTGTCTTAAAATGACAATTGTTATAAAGTAGGTACTGTATATATCTTCCGCAGTCCCATTCAGGAACCATGTTTTGCTATACTGTCAGAATACAATATAATGCAATGCAATTTATTTTTGTATAGCCCAAAATCACACAAGAAGTGCCACAATGGGCTTTAACAGGCCCTGCCTTTTGACAACCCCCAACCTTGACTCTCTAAGAAGACAAAGAAAAACTCCCAAAAATAACCCTGGTAGGGAAAAGAAATGGAAGAAACCTTGCGAAAGGCAGTTCAAAGAGAGATCCCTTTCCAGGTAGGTTGGGCATGCAGTGAGTTTCAAAAAAAGGGGGTAAATACAATAAAATACACAAAACAGAACACAAGTAATCCTCAATACAACAAGTACAGAGCAGAATTGAACAGTAGATTATATTACATAATGTAATTTGGGTTTGTTCAGAGTCCTAGAGACCTTGCCATCAAGCTGCCTCCCCCTATTGGCCAATCCACAGCTGAGTCAGTCCTGGGCCAGCCAATCCGATGAAATGACACCCCTGCCCAATGATTCCTGCGATTCTCCATCAGAGATGACTTTACCTTAGGCAGGCAAAACAATTTGGCAGGTAGGCCGTGGCACCAAGTGGCACATTTGAGTACCAAGAAGAGAAACAGAATAGGTAAGGGTTAGTAACAAATTATAACTATCATATTACTTCTGTTTTAGTGCTAATGACTGACAACAGAGTCAGTCCCCTCCACACACGCTTGGAGTCTGCGCAGTGTGGTATATGGCGCTCTATAGCGCCCCTTGAACCCACCAGACAGACGTCCAGGACACACGTTTAAAAGCACCAAGAATACTTTCTTTAATATTCTTCTATAAAGTGCACAAAGCACCACACACTCCACAATTCTTCCAATAATACAATGAACAATCAATAACAATAATAATCAATAACACAATCCTCCAACTCCCAGCAGCTCCGTCACACTCCCACCCAACTCCGGCAAAATCTGCTGGGTTTTCCCAGAGTCCTTTTAAAGTCCAGGACCCGGAAGTATTCCTTCTCTGGGTCAAATGCCTTCTTCAAGTATCCCGGAAGTACTGCAGTCTTCCGTCCACGTGACCACGACATACTTCTGGGTTGACATAACCGTAATAGTCCCCGGGTTCTTGGTGAGCTCCCCCTGGCGGCACCCATGGCACCCAACAGGGCTGAAGAGATGGACTCCATGTCCCATGCTGCCCTGAAGGAATCTGAGGAACCATTTCCGTCCAAGGGAGCTGCCATCTAGCGTCCCGGGGGATGTAGTGTCCTGAACATGCTGCTTTTCTTCCTTTCCTCTGATGGGAGACATCCAGGCCAGGCTGAAACGCCTGCCGTCCATCACAACAGTTAATCAGCAGCTCTAGTCTGGTGATGCTAAACTGAAGTAGTGACTCTTCAGCCGGGATTTGAAAGAGACCAAACGGGCATCTCTTATAGTAGTAGGCAGACCATGGACTTTGAATGAATGGACTTTGGCAAGTCAAAAGGCGTTTTTTTGTTTTGTAACCAAGAGATAAAAGAGAAAAAAGGGCAAAACAAGCAAGGGTCTAACAATTATTAATGCACAAACTGGAATCTTTGTCAAAAAACATGCAAATACTAACTCCCTGAAAAGATTATTTTTTGAACTAATCTCACTCCTAAAACACAGTTAGGAATATGGGTATTTGGACACTGAAATTAGTGCAAGGCCATCTTATAAAGTGAGGTGCAATGACATATGTAATCACTGTGTCACGTGGTCAGCAATTTGTGTAGCGATCATAAACATTGTGGCCACAGCCATGCAAAAAAAAAAAACCACACAAAACGTCGCACCCACCAGACATCCAAGTGTAAATATATATATCACTCAGTCATTAATGAAAACACTGTTTGCCATTTAGTTAAACAACTGAAATTTGGCATAATTTTGTAAAGGGCAGCAGGTATCCACTAAGAAAGGACATTTCGATATATCAAAATTTAGAGGTTAATACAATCTCTACAATAGAAAAACTAAATATTCCAAAATGTAAAAAATGTTTAAATTGATTTTATTGAAATTTGCTGACTATAGAAAAAAAAGAAAATTAGCCGACATCTGTTTTTTAATTTGTTGGTAATAAAACTGTACCAAGTAGGCTAAACTAAAGCACCACATCCTTTTTTTAGGTCTATGCTAAGGTGAAGTTGAGACCAACACAGTACCAGTCAGCTGTACAGGGCTTTCCGGTTTATGCAAATGAAGTCCACCAGCAAAAGGGATAGGATAGGCACATGAAGCACAGCACTGACCAATAGGGTGGAGAGATGAGTGAAGAAGGAAAAAGACATGACATGACATTTGTTGTGGAGAGTGAGTAGGAGGAAAGTTTAGGAAATCTTTAGTAAGATGTGGTTACAAAAACAGTGCTGGTGAATGTATGACTGCTGATATGCTTGAAAACTATTTTTTGAGTAAACAAAGTTATAGCGCCCGACCCGGCACAGATTCACACTGAGGTATGTGTAAATGGAACAGAAATCTTTTTATTTTCTCTTCAGCCGTGGGGCACGTCTTCCCCGTGTCCCACAGGCCCAACACAGTCCCAAGCACTTAAACACAGCCCAAACACTCTTCCCCTGTGGGGCACGTCTTCCCCTTGAACCCCACAGGTATAACACAGTCCCAAAGCACCTTACTTTTAACACAGCAGTCCTTCCGCTGGCACCACCACACAACCTCGTCCTCTTCCTCCAGATTCTGGCCCTGAGTGGTGGTTGCTGGCTCCTTTTATGGTCCTCCCAGGAGTGCTCCTGGTGCTTACTCACCTGTTTCCAATTTCACTTCCGGGTAGGTTAGATTATTAAACCAGCTGGGCTTAACAAGCTCTGCCTCGCCCCCTGGTGGCCATCCCAGGTCCCCACAGGGTTGGGGAGAACTCCATCTCCCATGAAACCCTGCAGGAAACTGAGGCATCATCAACCAGGGAGGCTGCCACCAAGCGTCCCAGGGGAGGTACTGAGGAGTCCATGGCTGCTCCCCCGGACCATATACAGCAGGGCCATCCCGACCGGGCATGGGACCTGGCTATCCATTAGAATATGTAGTATGAGTTGCAAGATTAGATTTGCAGTTAGTTGGACATTTTATTTAACTTTCCACCATTTTTAATGTTGTAAATTTATTTGGGGTTAATTTCATTTCATGTTGTTTACAATTTTGAGTTTCTCACTTTCTCCCAGATAAGCTGTTGTCTCCATACACTAGCCTTGTTTCAGTTTGTACATTGTTTTTCATATAAACTCTCCAAAACTTTGAAAAGATACAAGATTTACAGTCAAATCTGATTGAAGCTACTATTTTTTACAGGATGCCCTACAGGAGAAGTTATATTTATACCCAAAATTCCCATTACTAGTACTAATTACCTGTTTCATTTCAAAACAATACAGTTTCCTGCAATATTTGTGTTTTGCAATGACGATCAACAGAACCCAAGGTCAATCACTAAGAAGAGGAAGACATCATCTATAGCAGGAATGTTTTACTCATCGGCAGTTGTGTGGAGCATGAACAAAATAAGATGGTCCAGTGGTAAAAAAAGATATATATATATTGCATGCAGGAAAGTACTTAGTTACAGAGTTCTTCTGATAATCCACTTAACTGACAGCATTTTATCAGAGGACCCATTTTGATTTTTGAAATTTCCCAGGCAAAGCTGGGTGACAAAGCTAGTTATGATATAAAATAGCGACATGAAAAAAATCACAAATATTATTTTCAACATTAAATACAAATGCAAAGTATGAGAAAAAAAAATAATTCTACACATTGGAACCCCTTTATTTGTGACATCTACCTGCTAAACACCTGGTGAAATTGCATCAGTCTACTGCTAGATCTCTTGCACTGCTTTCACTTACCGTATTTTTTGCACCATAAGACGCACCTGACCATTAGACGCACCTAGGTTTAGAGGAGGAAAACAAGAAGAAAAATATTCTGAACCAAATGGTGCACTAATATGTTTAATAAAATATAGCAGAATAATATTTCAACCATGTAAATTCAACAGCGGTATTAAGAAACATCATCACTGTCATTAACAAATAAGGAGAGACTTTAAGGTTCAAGCACTCTTCTAGTTTTATGGAAACCCCAAGAACTCATCGCTAGTGTCAGAATTTATTAAGCTCAGTTGCTCACAATCACTTTGCAGGAGCACGTACCTATCATCACGCGGCATAACCTGTCCAAAGCCACCAGGGGGCAAAGCATGTTTGGACCAATGCTCCCTGAAGTTATATCACCAGTCTAGTCCCATCTATATTTGTAATGCCACAAAGCCCTTCATCTTGTGTTTTGTTGTGGGTTTCCAGTTTGAAAAACGAGAATGCGGTGCAAGCACAGCCCTCGATTCAAACAATTGCTCTGCATACCTGTTTGTCTCGTCTGACAGTAGCTGAAAGGCAGCTTCAGAAAAGAACAGCCTGAAGTAGTCGAGCGGCAGGTAATCTGTCGAATCCAGAGTCCGACTCAGTGATAATGTGCAAAACATCGTCTGCTGAGTATTTTGTTTTCTGCGCTCGCTTTGCTCCCTCATGAGATGTAGATGCTATCTTGCCTTTGTTTATATTTGTTTACATTTCGCAACTCATGCACACGCAAGAATTAGATGCCGAGTCAATGAATCTAACATTCCTCCAAGCACAAAGGGAATGCCTGTAACGTAACAGTGAGTTTTGTCGCCCTCTACCCCTGGATGCCGACTTTTGTCAGGTAATACACATCATGGTCTGTGACGCAATATTCGCTCCATAAGACGCACAGACATTTCTAACCTTCTTTTGGGGAAAAAAAAGTGAGTCTTATGGTGCGAAAAATATGGTAATCAGAAGCAGAAACTTTTTGTGAAAGCTTTCATCCACCGTGGGGACAATATTTCTTTCAGCCTCCAAGGTTTGTGAATTTGTCTAGTAAGCTCCTCCAGCAGCATTCACTGTGTCTACAGGCCTTACTGCACCCTAGTATTATCCTTTAATCACCACTGTGTGTCACTCACAGGACTTTCCTGGGCCATGTGTCAGGCTCATGCAATAAACTCTTTCATAACAACCCCTTGACATCTGTGTAACCCATCACAAGGGCTATAAATGGGGTTATTAGTAGAAGGTTAAACTCCTGTGACTGGCTGTACATTCTTATAGCTGTTTGCAATATGTGTTGTAGCTTGGAGTCATGGAGGTGCTGTATGGTATATTGTGAACCATCAGGCTAGCATTATACATCTGCTCCTGTAAGAAGGTGTTGGTTCATGAAGACAGAGAGAAGTGTTAATGTCCCATAATAATTCTTTGCATTTATATAGCGCTTTTCTCACTACTCAAAGTGCTCAGCAATTACAGGTTAAGGGCCTTGCTCAAGGGCCCAACAAAGCAGAGTCCCTTTTGGCATTTACGGGATTCGAACCGGCAACCTTCCGATTGCCAGTGCAGATCCCTAGCCTCAGAGCCACCACACCACCGTAGTTACTCCCAGGAGATTTAATCTATGTTTGATTCTGTAAGAAAACAACACTAAGCAGACAAGTCATTAGAGTCATTTGATCAGTAGCCATATCTTTTTTTTTGTCATCATGCAGTCAAGACTGTAGATACCAAACAGCAAAGCCAGTGATCTAGACAATAGTTTCCTGCACCGTGGTTCTGCATTTATGACAGAATGTCATTTGAAAATGTTATCAAGATTGCTGTGTTGATGTTCTTGTCACCATAAATTGTAATGGGTCAACAGGAAGTAGAAGCCCCAGCACCTGTCCATCTGCCATCTGTGATGATAAATGCTGAATAGCAAGTGCCAATTTTGTGAGTTTTTAGCCCATGATGCAAGACTATATTGAGCAGCCCTTGGAGATTACCATGTATCTTAATTGTTAGCACTGTGAACGTTTATTACATGATCTGCAAATCTTAATGCAAATTATATATTTCCTCCTATGAAGGTAAATTGTGGTAGTAGTAGTAGTAGTAGTAGTAGTAGTAGTAGTAGTAGTAGTAGCTATAGCAGTAGCATAGTATAGCCACATGTCAGCATTTCTGCAACCATTTTTGTCAGCTTCATTCTACTCTCAGATCTTCATAGCCAGCTGGTGCTGTGAGAATTTAGACCCCGGCCTCACAATGACCAATTCTTTGGCTCTTATCCAGGTCTGGTTATTGTATGACAGAGCTATCTGGCCATTCTTAAAGTATTGCACTTAGAGTACAAGTGCCCTGTGGACACCACAATCCATTGTTGCCTGGAAATCACCATTATGTAGTAAACTCAATGTGTGGCCCTTTGGTGCTGATTGTGAGTATAACAAACAATTAAAATGAATCATGCCATATACTTCCATCCATCCATCTATCTAACCCGCTATATCCTAACATAGGGTCACAGGGGTCAGCTGGAGCCAATCCCTGCCAACACAGGGTGCAAGGCAGGCATGACAATTTGCCATGTTTGTTTTTATGCATATTGTACTATAATAATAATAATTCTTTACATTTATATAGCGCTTTTCTCACTACTCAAAGTGCTCTCCACACAGGGAGGACCTGGGAAGCGAACCCACAATCTCCTTACTGTAAAGCAGCACGTTTATCAATAAATTTTATTTTATTTTTATTTTGAGTGTTTCAGAAAGACTTGTTTTTAAAAATATTAAAATTCTAAATTTCATTATCTTTTATGTGACTGTTAAACATGCTGCATAAAGTTAGACAAAAGTAAATATGAGTTATGTAATGTTGTAAATATAAACAAAAATAGTGCTGTACTCACTTGGGGTCAAAATTATCAAATTTGTGTACACACAAAAACAGACCTGAAATGTGCACGTACAACTTTCTGTGCAAAATCCAGGATATATAAAAGAAAAGAATGTAAAGATATTTAAGGCAACCCATCTGTCTGCAACATTTTGGAGACATGGGAAATGACAACACCCTTGATCAAATAGGGAGATGCAGCCAAACCAGCTAAATGATGACTCAAGAGACATTGTAATTAACATTAACTAAGCTGTATAATGTTTGTTGACATGACAAATGTTAAATCTCAAAAGTGATGTACAGACTCTATTTTAGTTCCCTTTTAAGAGGGAGTATCTCAGCTAAGCTTCAGCTGCATCATCCCCGCTGTGCTGGAAGCCATAAACCAACCAATGAGGTGCTACATTCAGATTTCGTATTGTGCGGGTTTAAGTACATAAATTCCTTATGTCATGCAGTTCAAATGAACTAGTCTTCTGCAATGACACTGAATTAATATACTGTATATCTATAATAAAAATAAGTGAAGGTAAATCTGTACAGTAGTTACAATGGCTCAGAAATAAAGGTGATGAAAGCAAATACAAAAACAAACAATCAGACAAATCCTCTTCTTCCTCCTTCTCCCGGGAAAAAAATAAAGAGGATAGAAAAAACATTTATCAAAATCAAAAGTGAAGACTAAAGCAACAAGCACAAATACACAGGAAAACCAGTAAAAAAATCATGTTCAATAAGGATTGCATTATATATACTGTAATTCGCTCAGCTACCCTCTCTCCCTTACGTCAGACAGTCAAAAGACGACCCCTGCTGGGTGTCTCTCAGTTTTATATTCCTGGCCGGACTACTTGGGCATTCATTAACACTGGCCCGACGCTCAGGGACGCTGCTTGTGACCTCCCACCTCTGTAGTCTTGATCTAGGCAGAAGCCTCCCTATATTTAGGGCATCATATTCGTGTGCAGGTGTTTGACTGCTGGCACACACACACACACAAAAAACACTTACAAACATGCATGCACCTCCAGCTTTAACCAGCTTCTTGAAGTTGCTTTCATTTTTTTTTTCCCTCTTTCCCCGGGACTTACAGCTCCTTTGCTTGCCCAACTTACATGCCTCCATTTTCAGGAGGTTACTTTGCCGTGACTTCGATGGCCAAATGAATGTCCTTCATTGATATGGCATGAAGTAACGCCAGGATGTCAGCATGCCAACAGTTAGAATCAAAGTGAGTGACGGGTCTTCTCACTCATGTTAAAACTGCTGACAGTGTTTCCAGTCATTGCATGATTATATACCACCACCACAGCTGTTTGCTCCCATGGTCTTCTCTCCCACCCTACAGGTAGGTACTCTTTTTACAACTAAACTATATAAAGATAAAACAACAATAGTGTGTTATCTCCTAATAGTCCTAATAGTCTGTTGTCTCCTAATGTCCTGTGATACAGCCTATTATAGTGATGCCAAGATGAGACTGACTAATGTTGTGGCTGGTGGCCTGGGTCAACCCACTTATTCATTTATTGTGAAGCAAAGTATCGTTGGAAAACCACTTGCTGATGGAGCTCTACATGATGGCTGGCTTGTTGGTAAGGTAACTGGTTGAACCCTCAATTTTTTATATGGCCTGTGCTGTTCATTATAACAGTAACCATGTCATTACATGAGCCAGGTGATAGTGGCTTTCAGTTCAGATACTGGCACTTTACACGTTTCCCCGACCTCCAGATTGCAGAGAATAGGCGCTATAATGCTGTGCATGATCTTCTGTGTTCAGCTGTGGAGCGACGCCAGATGTTCATGGCATTGCGACTGCATATGTAAGAGGTTGATTAACATAGGTCATGTATGGTTGTTTCAGGGTGGCAACCGGAGAGGCTTTGAGACACATTCACATCTGCCCATTTACAACATGATGATGACTTATAAAGGGTAAATTGCATAGAAATGTGCATAAGCAAGTTTTATAAGTCAGAGTTTTTTGGCTTTTGGCATTTTTGTTTTTTTTTCTGTTTTACACATATTTTCATGGACAAACCAAAGTAAAGTTTTATAAACTAGACAGCTGCTGAAAGAACACACAAATATGACAAAAGCAGAAATAAAGGATTCTGGGAAATAAACAAAAGCCTATTTTGTCAAGAGTTTATACTTTGAGAGTGATTGAGAAGGCCATACCAAAAGTGTACCCTAAGCAGGAATAGGCCATAACACAAAACCACTAAATTATGCAATGGGCATAACAGAACTCAAAGTGACCTTAATAATGCTAAGTTAAGATAATGCAATTTGTAATTTAATTTATTGCTGAAAAAGATTCAGCGCTGCTAAATTCAGCTATGAGTGAACAATTACATACTAGCAAAAGTATATAAAATAAGTGGAAAACATATTTAACATTGTTAATATAAAATAAATAACAAACTTAGGAAACTGAAACTAATTATGCCCATTTGGGTCCACTGTCCCAAAATTAATAATAGAGCCACTACAAGTACAAAATGAGAAAGTGAAATTCCCATGATTGCACTTCTTGAAGTAACTGTGCTTGATTGTTTTCTGTTATACTGACCAGTGTGGCAGACTAATGGTTACATTTTTCAAGCTGTTATCTAGTGTGTGTGTGTGTGTGTGCGTGTGTGTGTGTGTGTGTATAATGGACATATTGCAAATCACTGCTTGGCTGAATAAAGCCTTGACAGTTAACTTGAAATGTGAGAACAAAAAATATCAAATGCCGTGAATAATAAACTATTGATTGCTCATTTAGACCCAAATAATGAAGTGTCAAACTGCTTAGCTGCTGGCATTATATCTATTTATTTACAGAGACCTTGCTGTGAGTTTGACATATTGTTTAGGTCTCATGTTCTGAAAAGAGAAATTTAGTATTGAGGAAAATATGAAATGTATTAAGTAGGATACAGTAATCCTTCCTATTTTGGTTTCAGATTGTTACATGATTTAATTAAATTAAAATATTATATACAGTACTATAACAATATTTTGAATATTTGTGAAACATTTAAAATATGCTGAAAAATATATTCTTAGAGTATTAAAAATATTTTTATAATGGTATTCTAAGTCACATGAACATAAAATGAATTAATCTTTTTTGATAATCTCTGATCGTGACACATTGTTTTAAAGACCTTAGTCTTCAGCGTCATTTGACATTTATTTCAGGGACTGAGGAATATACATAATCCAGGGATTGTTTGCAGTCTGTATGATTTTTTGTGGAATTGGTTTAGCATTGCTATAGTACAAAAAATCCTAAAGAATAAACATTTTGCTTCTTGTTTTACACATATTGCACATATGCTATATATTATTCAGGCACCTTGTAAAGATATACCGTGTTTTGTAGCTATTTTGAAAAGTGCCTAAAGGAAAAAGGATTTTCTTCAATCCTTTACATTGTGTATGTTATGACTTAAGAAGTGTAGTCATTATAATTTTTAAGTGGAATGATCAGAGACAGTGGAAGACAAAGAATTAAACTGTTTCTTTGGTACATGACATGAGATGCATGAGTGTGATCAAGCTCCAGAATAATTCAGCTGCAGGCTTCTGATACATCAGGCTGCTAAATGGTAAACCTTCAGGCTACCAAGATCTAAGAAAATTTTGGAATAAAGCGGTCTGTGTAAGTTTTCTTTCTTTCTTTCTTTCTTTCTTTCTTTCTTTCTTTCTTTCTTTCTTTCTTTCTTTCTTTCTTTCTTTCTTTCTTTCTTTCTTTCTTAACATATAAACATCTGCTTGTAATAATGAAAAGATAGAAAAGCATGCAGGGAGGTAAAAGTCATGGTAATGAAGAGTTGTAAGCAAAGGTGATCAAGTTAAAAAAAAAATTACCTGTAAACTACATCAAAATCTCCATCTATATACTGCATTTATGTCTGTCTGTATATATTCAATTATTTTTTGTGTTAATAGTTTAGCATAGCATGTTTTGTTTCTATGTTGGAATTATTGTAGGTTGTTTTGTGTGTATTTGTAGATATTGTATATAATGTCGGACTGTTAAGTGGAAGTGTTCTTAATAAGAAAAAATTGAATTGGATCATAAAAAGGATAATGGTTTTGCAATAAAATAGTTGATGAGCACAAGTAACTATAATGGAAAAGAACAACACATACATACATGTGTACTCAATCCTGCTTTATCTAATTCAGGGTGATGGGGGGCTGCAGCTTTCCTAGTGGCACTGGCCGCAAGGCAGGAATCCACAATAACTGGAATATCAGTCCACATGCTGGGCACTCTTATGTGCATACTCAAACATACTCACACAATCATCACTTAATCTCACCTGTCATCTCTGCCTTTGGGGATGTGGGAGGTGAATCCATGCAGACATGGCATGTAAAAACTTCCCAAAGATAACCACTGGATTTGGGAGAAGTACACCAGTCATTGTGTTATTCTACGTGACTATGCATCTAATATCTCTACCGCTATTACTTACGGAGCTTTAATTCTCCCTAATCAACTTTCATTTACCTGCTATCATTTGTTATGTCACTTATTGTTTTGCTTACCCCACAACCCATGCTACAGCATTAAGCAGGTGTGATCTGTGGTTGAAACATATATTAGGTAATTATATGTAAAAAACAACAACATCAAAAGAAAACATGCAGGTATTAACAAGAGTCAATTAAGAAGTAACACCCGCCCCACCACCTATATTTTTCAGTCTCACTACCGGCTATTATTTAAGATCTCAAAATTAACTCACAAATGGATCCCAAAGGCCATGCCTGTTATGACTCATTGGTTTGTACCTACC
Organism: Erpetoichthys calabaricus; assembly: GCF_900747795.2. Classification (NCBI taxonomy): domain Eukaryota; kingdom Metazoa; phylum Chordata; class Cladistia; order Polypteriformes; family Polypteridae; genus Erpetoichthys; species Erpetoichthys calabaricus. Next base: position 43,419,309 of record NC_041409.2, on the reverse strand, counting down.
CCAGTATGTATACTTCCAATCATTCCTTTACTTCTCTACAAATGAAAGCAATCCTCGGTAGGAAAGCTCAGATAACGTCTTAATATAATATATCCTATTGGCTTGGATCTTCAAGTTTACAACTCTGTTTTCCTCCCTTCATTCAGTTCAAAAAGCCCTCTTCATTATACATAGTTCCCATTCTTATACCAGTTTTATTTTTTGTAAATACAGGTATAGCTATGGAGGCCTCTTAGAGACATTTTTTGTTTTAAGTAGACTGTCCCCTTTTTTTACTGTTTCACATTCTATTTTTTCAACAGTATTATAAAGGAAAGCAAATGTCAACACAAAAACATTTACATTTAGCTCTGTTAAAAATGGATTCACTGCATCACCATGCCACTATCAAGAAAAAAATAATTCATTTAAATGTTCCTCCAGGAAACAGTAGATCATTTTTCTCTACATATAGTATGCAATAAAGAGCATCTAAAATACAGTAAGTGTGAACAGCTGATATAGCATAGGTGACCACTTGTACGCTAGTCAAGTTCAACCAGTAATTCACCGCTCATCCAATGTACCCCATCACACCCAACAGGATTTTGACCTCAGAAATAATCTTACATTACTTTTACAAAAGATTTTTACTGTTATGTCACTACATGCTCAGCCCTTTACAAATTGGTCTAACTAAGCTATGAAGACAATGAAATAACAAATGTTCTCAATTTACATTTTTCTGAAGTTTATACACATTAGAAAGTTACAGGGTCTATTTAGGAGGTGTTTATTGATCTATAAATTGCAGAGAGAGAAGTGCTGTTCAGATTTAATAGGCTGAAATCTAATAAACTGCTGTAACTAGACAATGTCAATGCTAGAATGTTTAAGGAGGTTAGAGAACATATACAAACCATGTTTAAAAAATACTGCACGTACTGTAGGGGCAGTTCCTAAAGATTGGAAGAAGCAAAGTTTAGTGCTTTATGTAGAAATGGTGATTGGTCTTATATATATACTAGCAAAATACCCACACTTCGCAGCAGAGAAGTAGTGTGTTAGAGAGGTTATGTAAACATATATATACATATACATATATATACATATCTACATATACACATCCACATATACATATATATACATAAACAAATTTACACATCTACATATATATATACATATGTACATATATATACATATAAATATATACATATCTACATATATATACACATATATATATACATATGCACATATATATATATATATATATATAAATATACACATACATATATACATACATACATACATTCACATATATATATATATATATATAGCAAAATACCCGCGCTTCGCAGCGGAGAAGTAGTGTGTTAAAGAGGTTATGTAAACATATATATACATATACATATATACACATATCTACATATACATATATATACATATATACATACATATATATATACATATACACATCCACATATATATACATATATATATACACATATCAACATATATATACACATACATATACACATACATAAACACACACATATACATCCATCCATCCATCCATCCATCCTCTTCATATATACATATATACATACATACATACATAGTGCGTTGTAACACGGGCTGTGATAGTTACATGGGAGGGAGACGACAAATCACAGCTTCCCACTTTCCAATCGGGCCTGTGATTGGTGCTTTGACTGATGCCTAGATCCCATAGTATGTCCCCTTAGGAGAGGCGTTAGGCAAGTGTAATTGAATAGCGGTGCTGCAAGTTTAGCTTTGCACCTGTTTTTAAGGCTTATTGACTGAAAGGGGCTTTCATGAAAAAACTTAGGGCTTTGCTACAGGATACACCCTCCACAAGTTAAGGAAGTAAAAATAAAGGTATATATTTCTGTTTTATTTAAACCTTTTAAGTTTGTATGCGGGCGGCATGGTGGCGCAGTGAAAGGTGCCAGTTAGGAGACCCGGGTTCGCTTCCCTGCGTGGAATTTGAATGTTCTCCCTGTGTCTGTCTGGGTTTCATCCGGGTACTCCGGTTTCCTCCCACAGTCCAAAGACATGCAAGTTAGGTGCATTGGCGATTCTAAATTGTCCCTGGTGTGTGGGTGTGTGCGCCCTGCGGTGGGCTGGCACCTTGCCCGGGGTTTGTTTCCTGCCTTGTGCCCTGTGTTGGCAGGGATTGGCTCCTGTATTTAGGATATAGCGGGTTGGATAATGGACATTTGTATGCATAGCCCTATTTGCCCGTTTTCGTTTTTTTTCTTTCTTCAGTAATATTTCAGTAAACCCGGAGCTTGTCAGTTCAAATCCTGGTACTGACACCACTGTGTGACCCTGAGGAAGTCACTTCACCTGCCTGTGCTGCAAAAAACAAAAGTAATGTAACAAATTGTACCTCAGATGTTGCAAGTTGCTGGAAAAAAGGCATAAGTAAAATAGATAAATATGTATTATACACATAGGAACTATTCATTTATTTTCAGTTAAGTCATCTGCAGCAAACCTTTATAAATGAGGGTTTCTCCTTTTTAGATAGTGCAAACTGTTCCTTCTTCATTGAGGTTTTCTCTTGGAGAGCTTTTTTCATTTCATTGAAAATTAAAGCAGCAGCTGCCAAAATATGTAGCTTTCTTATTAATTTTTCAACATTGTGTAAAAAAACTTTATAAAGTAACATAAAAGGTTTAAATACTGGTTATCCTTTTACACTAAAATATTACTAAAGAGATACAAAAAAAGTAAAATGCATATGTTCTTTTTCTTTAAGGAGATTAAATATTACTGAAGAAAGAAAAAAAAAAACTAAAACAGCCAAATGGGGCTATGCATACGAACTTAAAAGGTTTAAATAAAAGAGAAATATATACTTTTATTTTTACTTCCTTAACTTGTGGAGGGTGTATCCTGACTTGCTGGCTAACCATAAGCGTTACCTGGTAGGTAACCACCCATACAATCAGATTGTGAATCAGACTACGAATGCCGTGAATGTAATTATGCTGTCAAATAAACGAACCACACGCCGTGGCGCAATTTTAGGGGCTTCGCCTCTAGCGCTGACGTCCGAGGTTCGATTCCCGTAAGGGAGTGAAGTAAGCGCTTCGCACCGGCGAAGTACTGCTTTTAAATTTTTATTAAGAAGAAAAGAAAACCTTTTTAAATTGAGGGAAAATACACCAATAACAATTTGTTAAGGATCTGTTTTTTTGTGAAGCTGCCTTCACTCGAGTGATCACTTCGAGCTGACTTGCTGGCTAACCATAAGCGTTACCTGGTAGGTAACCACCCATACAATCAGATTGTGAATCAGACTACGAATGCAGTGAATGTAATTACCCCGAGCTACATGCTGTCAAATAAACGAACCACACGCCGTGGCGCAATTTTAGGGGCTCCGCCTCTAGTGCTGACGTCCGAGGTTCGATTCCCGTAAGGGAGTGAAGTGAGTGGGTGGTTACCTACCAGGTAATGCTTATGGTTGGCCAGCAAGTCAGCTAACATCAGTCACGGTGCTTTCAGTTGTGAGAAGCAGATCATAGAATGGTTGAAAATAGTTTACTGTCAAAAGAGTACGCGACACGTGTTTCCCCCTTATTCTTGGCTCATCAGGCGTACACACTCACTGCACTCGCTTACGGTAATCGAACCTCGGACATCAGCGCTAGATGGGCTTCGCAGCGGTGAAGTATTGCTTTTAAATTTTAATTAAGAAGAAAAGAAAACCTTTTAAAATTAAGTCTTAAAAAGAGGTGTAAAGATATTGACAATAAGCTACGCAAACCCACCAAGACATGCAATCGTTTAAATCAAGGCGTGAGTCGAAAAACACCATCCCATAATATTAGTTAACGATTAACACATTTCTATATGTATTGTAAGCATACAATACAACTGATAATATGTTGCGCTTATTTATCTGGTGTACCGACATTTTTGCGCGTTTAACGGCTGAAATCTAACGTGGTTTGTGCCCTTCAGAATGAAAACAGTTTGTATTTACCTTTTTAATAAAAGGCGAGCTTTTAAGCCTGAGAAATCACCCCGTAAATGCACACGTTTAATTGCACATGTGTTAATATGTATGCTTACACAGTATTAAAAGACACTCAACAATTAACGTCATTTACCTTTGTTCCCACATTTGACTCATGCTGTAAATCTCTTCCTTGTTTTCAGTTCACATGATTACGTAGGAGGCGTGATGACGCGATACGTGACTCTGCCTCCTCCATTAGAGTATATGGACAAAAACAGGTTCCAGTTATGACCATTACGCGTAGAATTTCGAAATGAAACCTGCCTAACTTTTGTAAGTAAGCTGTAAGGCATGAGCCTGCCAAATTTCAGCCTTCTACTTACACGGGAAGTTGGAGAATTAGTGATGAGTGAGTGAGTGAGTGAGTGAGTGAGTGAGTGAGTGAGTGAGTCAGTCAGTCAGTCAGTCAGTCAGTCAGTCAGTCAGTCAGTCAGTCAGTGAGGGCTTTCCCTTTTATTAGTATAGATTGTATACCAGTCCAGAAGCTTCAGTTTGTATTAACAACATTATTTCAGACTACAGTACATCCCCAAAATTCGCAGGGGTTGCATTCCTAGAACACCCGCGAACTGTGAAAAACTGCTACTTTTGGATGTTGTTAAAAAATGCCTTTTAAATGCCTATTTTTATAGTTTAAACCCTAAATACAGTATGCCCCCAAAGCACTTTAATTTCGTTGCAAACTCAGTTTAATACATACATTAATACATTACCTAAAAAATTACCTTAATACATTACCTAAAAACAGAATGTAAAGGTAAACCCGTATACTGTACAGTACTGTACTGCTTTGTCTCCCACAGTGCTAGAATGTAAAATACCGAAGTTACCGCTATACATACTGTAATTTATGCAAGCATGTTTTCTTTGGTATGCACTGTCGTTTTCTTTGTTACAAGTAGAGTAAATACATAATAATTTCATTTAAATAAAATACAGTAAAATGTATGGATACAAATGATGAATGATATTAATGATGATGATGAAGTACTGTAGCTGTGCAGTACGATGCAGAGGATTTTAAACTCCTCGGGTGGTGCCTCTTCTTCAGGCGCTTCAGGAGGAGTCGTATCTTTGGACGGGTCTTCTTCTGGTGGGGTTTCATGCTGGCTTTTCTTTATAGGTTTCAGGAACATTGTGATGGGAAGTTGTTACATTGTCTCCTGTAGCGAACAGCTGGTACAATTTCCGTGTTTTCTCACGGATGATGTTACCGTCCAAGGGGATGTTCTTCTTCCTGCAGTCGGTGATCCACAATGCCAAGGTAGATTACATCCTGATGATATTTTTATTCCTTACGGTCGTTACCTTTTTGGCACTATCGCAGAAACTTACAGATACGGTACTCCAGATCGCTGCTTTGTTCTTCTTTATGTAGCATGCATTGCTTTCATTAATGCCATTGTGGCGCGCTACTGCCGAATAACTTTTTAGTTCCTGGAGCAAATCCAGTAGTTCAACCTTCTCCTGGAGTGTTTTAAACTTCTTCTGGCGCTTAGGCTCAGTGTCAGAAGCCTTAAAAGATGCAGAGTGTTTCGGCAACATCTTGTGTGTTTAAGAATAACAAAATGAATACAATAACAAAATGGAAAACACGAGGACACTCAGCTGGAGACGCGTCACAGGGCAGCAGTCAATCGGCAGCAAGGAGAAATGAATAACGCTCTTGGATTGGCTACTTTCACCATCCCAAACCGTGTTTCCCTCAGTGGCGGTAAAGCCACTCAGCTGGAGATGCATCACAGGGCAGCAGTCAATCAGCAGCAAGGAGAAATGAATAATGCTCTTGGATTGGCTACTTTCACCATCCCAAACTGCGTTTCCCTCAGCGGTTGCTTCCTGTTCCCTCTACAGCACAGTATTATCACGAAAAAAGCCATAAAAAATTGTGGAGGATATTTGTGCTTTCAGCTAACAATTAATAGTTAGGTTCTAAGGAAAAATCTGCAAACGACTGAGACTGAGCGAACCCTGAACCGCGACTTTGTGGGGGTTTACTGTAAATAACAAAATTGTTAGGTTTTTAAATTATACCAAAATAGGTTTAATGCAAATAACCTAGGATCAGTTGATTTATTATTGGTTGATCTAGGCAGGATATTGGCTTGGCCAGATTTATGGCACATTAAATTTATTGTAAGTAAAGGAAGTAAAAATACTACATTTGAAAGCAAGATGGAAGGTTTGAAACTTGATAGTACACCTTATGACAAGGGCCTATGATTTATAGTGGACTTGTCAATACCCAGATCCAGAAATTGTACAGAAACTATCAACAAGGCAAGAGAAATTCAAGTTGCTCAAAAACATCAGTAAAAATTGTTAAACATATTATAAAAGCAAGGAGAAAATACATAAATAAATGAACAGTAAAAAAAATACAAATGGGTCAATTGTTACAGTTTTGGAATGCAGAGTGGTGCCAGGGGCCTCATTAATAAATGGTGCATACACACAAAAATGTTTGCGTTCTGTTCTCACTTTGAAAAGTATAAAAAACAAACTTGGCATAAAGCCACGCACATTTTCACACCATGCATAGACACTTTCTGCTCAGTTTTGCAAACTGGCGGTACCCGGCGTCAAACCAGTGCTACTGTTTATGTGTGGTTTCCCTTTCTTTTTTTTAGACTCACATCCATGACGCAGGCTTTATCAAATACACCGAAATTAATTGCACATTGTTTACAAATTTAAGGCACTTGATTGTAATCATTCTGTAACAATAAAAAGCTACATGGAATGGCCAAACTATTCCAAATGCCATAGCTGCTTTAGCGTTATTACTCTCAGTGCACCCAAGAGAGTATTTTAACCTGTTTATTGTATTTGTGTTAGGTATCACAGCTGCACTGGTTGTGTCGAGAGAGCAGAGGAGTACAGCTTACAGCAGAGGATCAGACGGGCACGGAACCCGTGGAGGGGGTGCCGAAGAGGCTAGTCCTGGGGTGCTGGTCGAAGGGGGGAGCGCTGCCTGTGCGTGGAGGGACGCCAGGTGGTGGTGTCCAGGCAGCATCTCTGCCCCTGTTTCTGTCTTTATTGCAGGACCAGACCCTGGATGCGCAGACGGGCCGCTTCGCCAGACGGGTCTTCGCTGGCGATGGGGCACTGTCACAGGTGGCTGGGGGCTTACACCTCCCCCAGACCATGTGGGGGGTGGGAAGCTCAACCCTATAGGGGCCTTTGGTCACCACCAGGGGGCGCCCCAATGCCTTTGGAACCCTGGCCCTCAGCGCTTCTGCCACACCCAGAAGTGCTGGGGGGAAGAGGATTGGGGACACCCGGAGTGTTTCCGGGTGCGCAGCCAGCACTTCCGCCACACTGGGGTGTGCCAGCGGAAGATTGTCGGGTGACTATAAAAGGGGCCGCCTCCCTCCGTTCGATGGCTGGAGGAGAGGAGTGGAGGCGGTCAGGAGAAGAGAAAAGCATTGTGTTGAGGGCTTGGACTGAGGGTGATTGGTGCTGCGGCACTGGGTTGTGTGTGCACATTGTAAGTAGTAATCTGTAAATAAACGTGTGTTGGGTGACAAAACAATGTCTGCCTGTCTGTGTCTGGCCTGTTCCCCACAACTGTTTGTACTTATAATTACAATTACCTCATTGTAAACTTGTACTACAACTGTAATATTGCACAGCCTAAGCCACTTTATGAACCATTTGCACTATATGCATTATATATATAATATATATATATTGTACTTATACTTTCATACTGTTTATTTTTAATTTTTTTATTGTTATTATTATTATTTATCATTTTATAGGAACATTAGTTTATGGAGGAGTTGCATTTTGAATTTCATACAATGACAATAAAGGAATTCAATTCAATTCAAAGGAAGAGAGCGCGAATTAACAATGACGATCCCTGGCTTCTAAATCAATTTAGATTTCCAAGAGCTATCCTTTTGGAGCTGTGTGGTGTTAAAATACTAGGATGTATACTTGATTATCATTTTTCATGATGAAATGCATTTAAGCATGTATTGTAAATGTGGGAAAGCATCAAATAGCTCTTGCTGGTACAACAATATTCCTGCAGAAATGAATGTAGTCCAATGTGCAGACAGCCATCCTTTCACTGGCAGTGTCTTTACCAATCTCCTATGTCTCCACCAGTATATTCCAATCTGTACCCTCAGAGACTCTCTAGCCTCAGGTGTCTACTTCCTAAATGATCAAATGGTTGCAGGCAGCCTAATTACACAGGTTCTGTACACTGGACACAGATAAACCAGATTGTGGTCTGATTTAGTAATTGATGGTAATGCAGAAGCACTGTATGCCTCCTTCATATTGACATTACACAGGTCCAGTGTTTTATTTTCCCTCGTGGGACAGTCAATATACTATGTAAAACCAGTGAAGTGTTAAGAAATATTGACATTATTGAAATCCCCCAAAATAGCAATAAAAGGATCAGGGTGTTGGGTTTTTAACCATTTGACAGTCTTGTGAGTGGTGCCACATGCCACTCTGACCTCTGCCAACAGGGGAATGTAAGCAACAATGGCGACAAAATGAGAAAATTCTGTTGGTATGTAATATGGTCTAATATCGAGTTCCAAGAGGTCAATATTTCAGTACTCAGCAGTAACTCATCTCCTTCACAGTTATGTGTTTAGAATTACACAATCTATTGTTCAGAAACGCTGCCAGTTTTCCACCTCTTTCCTTTCCACTCACTCTCGCGTCTCTTTCTGCTCATACCATAGAGAAGCTGGGTTGATCCACACAGGAGTCAAAGATGTTATCTGTCAGCCAAGTCTCCATTAAACACATTAAACTGCATTCACAAAACACCTGCAGGTTCTTCACTAGTGCCTCCAGCTCCTTGCACTTGTTAAGCAAAGAGCTGACATTCATCATGAAAATCAATGGAAGAAAGGCCTGTATCTCCATCTCCTTGCCTTCTGTTTAGCATTGGCCCGACAACCACGTTATGGCTTCTTCAGCTCCGGAGGATTAGGATGTTTAACACCGCGTGTTGTCCATCGCAAAGAAAGAAGGTACTTCCTTGTGTAAACTATTTTACTAGCTATACCAGAAGCTAGGTGATCCTTTATATAAACCATTTTACTAGCTATTTAACTAGCCGTGGTAGGAGCTATGGTGTGGCGCAGGAAGTTGAATATTAGGTTACATCACAATATATAGAATATAAATCAAGGGAAATTATATTTAAGCTATTTAACACACTAGTCATGCTTTATCTGGAGAAATGTGTGGGGTTTTAGTCTCCATATTATAATAAAGACATAGCAGCACTGGAGAAAGTCCAGGGAAAATCAAGTAGGCAGGCTGATTCCAGACGAGGTATGAGTTTTGATGAAAGACTGAAGGAGTTGAACTTTTTGAATTTAAGCACACTGAGATTAAAATACAATATGATTGATAGAGCCTCAGCAACAGTCTGGAGCCTTATAAAATGCATCAACAGGTAGACATAATGGTCTCAGATAATGTTAGTTTGGCAGGTAAACTACGTGTGTAAGCCATAGCCTGGGAAATATGTACATATGTGGCACAACACATGTAAAGACATGTAGAACATCAAAAGTAGAAAGTTAAGAAAATAAATGTGGTCAGTGATTTGGGGCTTGGGGATTCTCTGTTGAATCAAGATGGTTTAAGAATGTTATGTTACAATCAGAATTAAATAAAAAAACACAAGTACCATTGATTAGAAGGCTTACAGTATATAGAATCCTTGTTCTAAATGTAGGTTCAGAACAGGATCAGAGTACTGACTATGTATTAGTACCAAATTTATGGTACACAAAACACACCTTGGATATGAAAAATAAACAGAAAACAGTCTGTGAGTACTGGCATATCTGCACGACCCCACTATTCAGCTCAGCAGTCAGAGCTGTGCATCATTGGATGGCTGCTGTCTTCTTGCTCTGCCATTCTGAGAAAATAAAAAATCAGACACATGAAAATGGTGCTGGGATTAAAGAATAGAGAATAAGAATGGTTACTGTAAGTAACCAGAAGGAAGTCTCAGTGATAAGGAGGAATCCAAAATGCTAGTATGACAAACACAATAGAATCAGTTTTAGTAAGTTAAACGAAAAAATAAAAACAGATAAAATGGTCACTAGGAGCTAAACAGTGGAAAGAGAGCAAAGACAAGTGTCAAGCAGAAAAGCAAACAGATATGATAAACAGTAAGAAAATATTAAAACAAATTGTAAAGAATGAAGGAAATGAAACGTTAAAATGAAAATAAACACTGGGAAGGGAAAGAAACCTTGGATGTGTGGCACAGTGGTTAGAAAGACAAGAACATGAGAGGAGAGTGAAGAAGGGAGCTGAAGCAGAGAGAGAAAGAAGGATAGCAGCCTGCTTCACATGCGGCTCGTGTCCTCTGTGCCTCACACAAATAATGAAGATGGAATATTCGATCAGCCGGGAAATTAGGTGCTAAATTTGTTGTGAGATTGATGTCAAAACCAATAAACAGGGGGGTTTGGGGAAGGGGAGGGGGGTGACGATACATGACAAAGTGAAGGAGAGAAGACAGGAGAAAAGAAGAAAAAGAGAACATAAATGTGGGAGGAGTAATGTCACAGAGTGGCAAAACAGAAAGAACTAGAGGTGAGGAGGAAAGGAGTGGCAGCTAATAAGAAGTGAAGGAATAAACAGAGGCAAACTAGAGTAGATTATTCACTCCAGGTTCTATGAAGTGTCTGTTTTTACATTGTCAAGGGCAGCTGGTCTTGTTTTGCCCCCTGTGGTCTTGTTGTACTACATTCAATCGTTACCAAATTGAATGAATGGTTTATCAGGCCAACTGGTTTTTTGATCAGCTACCTCCAACTTTGTCACTTTCTACTTTCCAAATGATTTTTTTTGTCAACAAAAATGTGGCATCTATCTACCTAAAGCCATAACAGAATGATATGGTGGTGCAGAGGTTTTCCCTGCTGTTTAACAGCTTCATGAACCCAAGTCTGTGGGGATGATTGCATATCCTCCCCATGATTTTGTAAAGTACTTTGGTTTTCCAAGACATGAATGTTAAGCTAACTGACGTGAGCACCCTGTGATAAACTGGCATCTTATTTAAAGCTGGCTTCCTCATACAGTACTGCAGCATCATAAATTGATGGTATTAAACTGTAGTTGACCATGAGCCTAGAACTGAATGGAGTGCATGAAGTGAATTACAGAATGGATGATGATAATAATAGCAATAATGATGATGATAATAATAATAAGAAGAAGAAGAAGAAGTAATTGTTTAACCCAATTAAATATTGCAGGGGGTAGAATACAGTCTATTACAAAGCAGGAAACAGCTCTACCATGTCTGTGAATGAGTGGGCCCTAGGCCAACTTTCACACTGACATAGCATTAATTTAGAATCATTATTAAGAACCCACTAAATCTGGCTTGTCTCAATTTAGACCATTTTCTGGTTATCTTAAAATAAAAGACAAAATCCCTGATTTTAGTTGTGAAGCCACTCCATCTTGGGAAACACACACACACATAGGGTAACATACAATTTAAAGTCTCCATTCAAGTCATACATTTTTAATATTTAGACATTAGAATGAAATTAAATGTCACTCTTTGAAAAATACAAAATAGAAAGTATCTAGCTTTTTCTAAGTCTTTTTTCTTATCCAACCTTATTGCTTTACTAAGGGTCAGCCAAAGGTTGTCGCCTGCCTTGCAGCCAGTGCTGCTAGGAAAGTCACTCGGACTCATGACTCTGTACTGGAAGTTCAATAATACATGATAGGTTATTGCTGTTGAGTTTGCTCTTTTTGTGCACTCGGTTTCATATCTTTTATCACTTTAGTCATGTTAACATACTGTACATAACATAATACTCTCCCACTGGCTTAGTGGACTTCAGAGCCAAAGCCTACCTTATGTCTGGTTCCTTGTGTTTTTTTCTTGAGTAAATCTTTTCCTTCCTGGTAGTGGACCCATTTCTAGGACCATTTCTCCTACATTTTAGCAGACAATTGTTTTTCAGGCTTGCTTAAATTCTCAGGTTACTATTCTTTTAAACCTTACTGTCACCCTTAATGCACATACCGGTACTTTGCGCTGTATGTAGTTCTCACACCCAAACCACATGATAAGTTGTGTGTTTTAGGCAGGTGGTGGACTCATTCTTTTTTGAAAGTGCACAGCAACTCTTTAGACTAAATCAAATCTAGTCTTCATTTTTGATACTAATTAAAAGTTCGGTGACTCCTGTGACTCTTTGTTATTTACTAAAGTACTGTACATTTATTTCTTAAGTTGATGGGATTGTGATTCGTTTATGATTGCTATGATTTTCTATCATTTGATTTATGATTATTCTTATTTTTAGGACTTTAATCGTCTTGTAGAATGAACAGAGGCGTGCTACAGTATTAACTTGAGATTTTAACTGTGCAGTGACGTCTTTTGCAAAAGGGACTCTTTCAGGAACACATTTGCAGTCTGATAGTGTTTTAGAGTCAATAATTGGGTTTTTATTATATTACTTTTACAATATTATCACTTTGGAAATATGTTCTGCTCAAGTGAAATCTTGGCCTGGGAACAATCTTTCTTTGGGAGCCATAATGCAACAATGGGATATTAGTAAGGCAAATTCAATTATTTTCACAGCAGCATGCTCTGAATGTTGCGCATATGAGGTGTGCAATTCATAAAATGGAAGCTCGGATTTGCATTGAACGCAGAAACTGGTAAATACTAAGAGGGGCAAGCATTTATATAATTATGAGATTTACTACTACAATGATTTTGAATTACTAGCAGGTGTTTTTTCAAATCTGGGAAGGAATGACACACACATACAATTAATATCCATTCTCTTGTCTGTTTGTTTCAAGGTTTTGTTTTAGTTACCAGTTGATCAGATCCACTTTCAGTTTTTTGGAATTATGCAAAGCATTTATTCCGGTCATTCTTTTCTTCATTTGCAGGTATCACTATTTTTCTATCATTTTTACCATTAATGCTAAAAGTAAATACTGTGTATTATTTAGAAATGTTTTTATGTAAGTGTGTATGTTACTTTTTTAAAAACCTTCAAATTTATTGAATGGTTTCACCGGTCAGTTGGCACAGATGTTTACTGCATAGAGAGTACAGTTGGAATTGTTGTTAAGTTATTGTTAACCATTTTAAATACCAGTTCTAGAAATCATGGAAACGAATATTGTCATTTAATAACTATAATTGTAATTAATTCATTATATTTACATAGCACGTTTCTCACTACTCAAAGCACTACCACACAGGATCTCCTTATTGTGAGGCAATAGCACTACCACTGTGCCACCTGTGTGGTTATTTATAACAATAAACCTTTAGCATGTCTGCCATTTGTTTGAAGTGATACACTGACTGAGATAAAACAATATCTTGTCCATTTGCAGCTATTAATTACTAACCAAATGTGAGTACCCATGCTTGTCTGAATGTGATTTTTGATGATCTAGCATTCTGTGAAGATTTGGGCCCTGATGTTTGCCTGTAGGCTCTGGCCTCTGAAAACCCGTAAATTGATTTAAGATAGTTCATAAAATGGACAGATAGATGGATACAGGTTGTGGATCACCACAGCAATGGACCAATGTAGTTGGAAGTTGAATAATTGTTCAAGTCATGTTAATTGTGATCTCTGTGTGTACATAGTAACTAAGGGTTAATTAGGACTATTTTAAAAATGCGTGTTACTTAACACTAGAATTACCAGAGTCTACGAAAAAACTCGTAGATCCGGCCCAATTTAAAACCGTTCTCACCTCTCTTTTGTCTTCTAAATGTGCCAATTAAGACGAGCAGCAAGCAGCCGGCTATTCCATCCCCCACCGTCGCAGAACGTTCACTAAGTTTTCCCATCTCATGCTTGTTTGATTATCTGGGAGTGACTGAACTGCTGGAGTTTTACAGTGGAAATAATAGATCGTTAATTGGAACACACGCATTTCATGTGTGTTCCGTTTCTACAGTAATCTGTGTAAACACATTGTTAAAACAGAAACTTTTTCATATTGTAGTAATAAATGTTACAAAATGTAGGAATAAACTATAGAATGTGTGAAGCCTGACATCCAAACATCAAATAAACACTTTCACAAAAGGTTCAGGGATGATATAACACCTTCTGTGGCGTAACACTAACATTTTCAGAATCAGAGCACAGCATCCTTGCTGTCCCTTAGAGACCATAGTTTGATTCTCTGCTGGGGAGGAAGTGTTTTTTTTTTTTTCTTTGTAACCTCAAATGGACATAAAATTTATAAATTGGTATGCACTGTAAATCGTTAAGTTTAAAATGTCGATTGCGGTTATTTCTGTTGATTAATTCATGCTTTTTTTACTTAGAGTCAGAACAGAAGCTTATACAGCTTATTCAGCTTCTGATCTGACTCTAACAGCGCCATAGTATAAACTCACACCCGATCTGACACTGTTCGTTTTCAAATAACATTGCATTACTTCGACGATGTTTTCTGATTGGTACTATTCGCGTCATAAAATGATTTCATCAAAACGTCACATATATTTGTCTTTCTTTTTTTAAATGTGCGTTGATCACCGCCAGCATGTTGTAGCACACAGCAACTGGCCACCTGCATGTTCCTGTGCGCACTGAATAAGACGGCGCTATATGCAATCATCAGTATCAAATGTTAACAGTTCACACACACGCAAGGATCGTCTTTCTTACATTTATAACGTGTGTACCTGTTACAATGTACACACTTCTCTCTATGCTGTGGTTTCTATTACACACCTGAAAGAAAGACAATATATGTGAAAACATCATCGCACTAATGCAATATTATTTGCTTTCCTCTGCATGTCCTGGAGTACAAAAGAAACAGCATACAGCAACATGTGAAGACTGGCAAGATTGGGAAAAAAAAAACACGCGGCCGTATGTATTGTGATACACTGCAGAGCTATAGCGCGTCTTTATGTGAAAACAGCAGTGTCAGATGGGGTAGGGAAGGATCCTGAACGTGACTGAGAGAATGAAAAGTGAATAAAAATAAACAAAAACAAAGCTAACCTTTACAAATATCATAAATTACACCGGCTGTTACAGACTGAAATCAAATGTATCTTTTTATTCTAAAATAGTAAAAATAAGAGCAGTCCACTTCTCAAAAGGAAGTCGAACAGGATTGAACTCGTGACCTCTTGATTTCCAGTCAGCAACTGATACTGTTGCGCCACAGCAGCAGTCATAGAAAATAAGTGTCAATGTCGCAAACTAAGGCGGCTTTTTTTTTCAGCAGTTATATTTTTGAATAAAAGCGCACTTGTTCTGTTATATTTGTACCTTTCGTGAAAATGTTTATTTGATATTTGGACTTCAGGCTTCATACATTATATAGTTTATGCCTACATTTTGTCATTTACTACTAGAATATGAAAAACGTTTCTGTTTTAAAAATGTGTTTACACAGATTACTGTAGAAACAGAACACACATGAAATGCGTGTGTTCCAAATAATGATCTGTTATTTCCACTCTAAAACTCCACTTCACTCCCAGATAATCAATCAAGGCGTGAGCTGGGATAAGTTTGTTCACGTTCTAAGTCGGTGGGGGGATGTCTACACATATCTACACATTTAGAAGACAAAAGACGATGGTGGAGAGGTGCGAATGGATTTAAGAAGCGATTTAAGGTGGGACAGATCTACGAGTTTTTTCGTAGGCTCAGGTAATTCTAGTGTTAAAAGTTTGGGAACACAAAAACTAAGCATTTTAGATAGATAGATAGATAGATAGATAGATAGATAGATAGATAGATAGATAGATAGATAGATAGATAGATAGATAGATAGATAGATAGATAGATAGATAGATAGATAGATAGATAGATAGATACTTTATTAATCCCAATGGGAAATTCACATTCTTCAGCAGCAGCATACTGATACAATAAATAATATTAAATTAAAGAATGATAATAATGCAGGTGTAAAAACAGACAATAACTATGTATAATGTTAAATGTTAACGTTTACCCCCCAGGGTGGAATTAAAGAGTCGCATAGTTTGGGGGAGGAACGATCTCCTCAATCTGTCAGTGGAGCAGGACAGTGACAGCAGTCTGTCGCTGAAGCTGCTCTTCTGTCTGGAGATGATACTATTAAGTGGATGCGTGGATTCTCCATAATTGATAGGAGCCTGCTGAGCGCCCTTCGCTCTGCCACAGATGTTAAACTGTCTAGCTCCATGCCAACAATAGAGCTTGCCTTCCTCACCAGTTTGTCCAGGAGTGAGGCGTCTTTCCTCTTAATGCTGCCTCCCCAGCACACCACTGCGTAGAAGAGGGTGCTCGCCACAACTGTCTGATAGAACATCTGCAGCATCTTATTGCAGATGTTGAAGGACGCCAGCCTTCTAAGGTAGTATAACCGGCTCTGTCCTTTCTTGCACAGTGCATCAGTATTGGCAGTCCAGAGGTAGAACTGTGACCACACACATAGGAGCCTTCACAGCTTTATAGCATGTCTGTCGTTCTTCTGTTGCTTGTGATTTCTTCTGAAGAAATAAATGTTGTACCACAAGTGTTTCTTAATCATTTTGCTTATGAAATATCAGAAGTATATCCCGCCTATGTTTTATTTATTTAAACATTACATTTCCCGTTCAAAAATCACATTAGGTTAAGTAATGCTCTTTCTGCCTTGCTACTAAAGTACCCCTGTTAGTTCCTTTTAACCCAATTGTTAGCAGAACTTTTCTGTAGTTAGTTGCTGTCCTGGTTGATTTAGCATTCAGACATCTTATGCAAATAGCTCAATACATTTGGTATCACTTTCATGTGAGTTGTTTTTACACTTTACATTTATTTTACACTAGACAAATTATCCGACCTTGCCCATGTATATTTGTGTAACAAGTTAAGGTAAGACTTTTGTGATTGTTGAGTAAAGTGCAAGTGTCTCATCTGTCATCTTCTCTACCTCTCTTTGCTTTTTTTTAGCAATAATATTTCTTTAGCTATAGTTATCTGACAGGATTTATGTATTAATGTTGTTTTGTTCTGTCTATTGTGTTCATCTGTGATACCTTTATCACGAAGTTCATGGGGTTAATGGGCTACTTATGGGGTACATTTTATCATAATGTTTTTTTTTTTTTTTTTTGTGGGCACTATTTAATTACTAAGACCTGAGTACCACATTTTGTTTCTGCATATGGATGGTGGAATGACAATAAAAATAAAAGATCCTTGAAAGATCCTTGAAAGATCCTCTCTGATAACTATCAATTTCTCTGCTCACATGAATCAAGAAATTTGCATGATTGCAGTAACTCCTTGCTGGACTGGAACATTGAATGCTATTTTTTTGTATTTCCCTGTTTATTTCACGAATGGATGTTTAATACTTAATTAATAAACTGTATGGCTTGTTGAATTATTGATATAGAATATAAGCTTTTGAAATTTTTGAAACTCCATGAAGCCTATAATATAAAGTGCTAATGAGCAAAAATCTAAATGCAAAAGTTTATAAAGTGAGACATAGTGAGACACATTATGTGATGTCTATTTTTCTGTTGGTCCTTCGTCTAGAATCTATATATATAATTCACTAAGCCGCGGTCAGCGCAAGCAAGACACCCATGGAAGCACGCAGGATGGAGCCACGCCCACCAACTCTAATAACATAGGATACGACGACAACTCGCAGAGCCACGCCCACCAACTCGGACGCAGCAACTCACAAAACATGGTGTCATTCGTGTTCGTCCCTGCTACAGTCCACATGCACCTCCGAGCCACGTTGACTGTTCATAGAGGCATGTTTCTCGTGGATGTGAATCGCTGTATGCAGCGTGTAAAACAGTTTGCGAGGGGTATCCCATGGGATTCTTAAAACAATCCTTTAAAACTGAGGTTAAAACACAATGAAGGAAGCAGTCTTTAAAAACCAATAAGCCCAGTGCCTCTTTTTCAGTAGTGTCTCACCTGCTTCACCGATGCAGGCCCTGCAACAGTCGAGACGCTCTCTCAGCAGCTGACCTTCTCTGTGCCTGACTCCACTACTGTCAGTCGCCTGATTAAAAATGGCCTTTTGAAGGGGAGCTATGGACCCTGTGAACACCTGTGACATTGCCTTCGAGCCTGCTCTCGCTCGCTCTAATGTACCAACTTTCTCTCTCTCCTCACTCGCTTGCACACTGTACAGGGGAGAAACGCCCACAGCACAACTCCACCCGGAAACCGTTTCAGCCACACTTCCACGCCCCTCGCTATGCTGTGAGTGCGGTGATTATTTATTTAAAAATGGCCTTTTGAAGGGGAGCTGTGGATCCGCTATACCACAGACACACCTGTGACATTGCCTTCACATTGTTTTCCTTTTATTTCTGATCCCATCAAGCAGATCAGACACCCAGGCAAACAACACTGAATAATCAATAGCTGCAACTACTTTGCCCGCCCCAACTCCTCACCTGAGTCGGTTTCGTCTGTGTTCAGAAGTGTTTCCCAAACTCGGTCCTGGTGAATCCCTGTGGCTGCAGGGTTTTGTTCCAACCGGATTCCTAATCATTAATACCGATGAAACTCATCCGGGATAAGTCGGTTTTTCAAACGCAGCCACGTAGCAGATTAGTCTAGCTGGATGAAATAATCCGAGATGAATGTGTGCGCCCGCGCTGAGTGAAAAGCCAATGTATATTGAGTCTAGAAAACATGATCAGCAAGTCTTTGATAGGCTGCAACAAATGATGAAAGAACGGGCGGATTTTTTTCACACAAGCTGTGTGTGTGTGTGGGTGGGTGGGTGTTAGTTAGTTAGTTAGTTAGTTAATTAGTTACGCGAAGGATTTCAAGATTGAATATGCACAAGCGGTAACACTGCAAAAGCGGCCCAAACCAGAAAAGACGGCTGGCAAAAATTGGCTGACAAATTAAACATGTGTGCATTGTACTTACTGAAAGCAGCATTACGGATTTTGCAAATGTTCATTTTTTTGCCTCTGCTTAAAAAACATTAACAAAGCGGCGTGATTATGCGGCGTATACTACGCCACGGGTTGGTATGCAGCGTGTAAAACAGTTTGTTTGTCGCGGATAATTTGACTTTTACTTTTACACGAAGACAATTTCCTGTTAGATTGGCCTTTGCGATGACAATTAATAAGGCACAGGGCTAAACTTTCAATAAGATATGCATGTATCTGCCAAAACCAGTTTTCAGTCACGGACAGTTGTATGTTGCTCTCTCCAAAGTTCCATCTTTTCATTAACTTTTCATTCACCCCTTTAAGACAACTGTGTCTTTCCGGAAGAGTTCAGCCATCAATAAATAATTATGCGGCGTATGCCTGCAGGAACATGTGCAGCGAGAGAGAGAGAGAGAGCTACACACACACACACATACAGGCGCGCGAGAGAGAGAGAGGGCTGGTCGCATAAGAATAATAATACTTCATTACATTGATATACCAGTGTTCTCAGTATTCAAATCGCTATCCACACAGGAAGGAACCAGGAAGTGAACCCAAAATCTTCTACAGTCTCCTTACTGCAAAGCAGCAACACTACCACTGCGCTACAAGGCAGTTATAGAATGCACCAGGCTCAATTTTGTTTTCACTTCTGTTTACAGCAATCGGGTCATAGCATGCATTATTGCAATGTTATTTTTCTTGGTGGCTTATTACATTACGGATGTTTCACATGTTCATTTTTTTCCCTGTGCTTAAAAGACATTAAAAAAGTGTTCCTCGACTGTGACTCCGGAACAACTCAGTACGCAAGCTATATTAAGCATCAACAACGAAGACTTGCTACACCTTAATGAACAAGTGCTGAAACTTATCCCTACCGACGAAGTGACTTTCACCAGCGTGGCCTGCATCGTCACAGATGATCCCGCTTTCAGTCACGGACAATTGTATGTTGCTCTCTCCAAAAGTCCATCTTTTCATTTACTCACAGTGGTATCCTTAAACCCACCCCATTTGGACAACTGTGTCGTTCAGGAAGTGTTCACCCATCAATGCATAATTATGTGGCGTATGCTACGCCGCGGGTTGGCTAGTCCATTTTATTTTAGCACAAATTTAGTTTTATTTTTCTTATTTTTTCACCTTTTATTTTTCCTTGGTTCCGATTTTGAGTTTTTGCCAATTTTTTTTACTGTTAAGAAAGCAGCAACAGCTACAATAAAACAAACAATAGTTTACATTTCTTTTAATTAAACAGAACACTAGCACAACTGTACCTTATTCTACCTAAACATAATGGCCAGAAGTTCAGGGCAAAAACTAATGAATAAATAAAAGTTCAAAGCATTATTAAAATATATATATACTAGCAAAATACCCGCGCTTCGCAGCGGAGAAGTAGTGTGTTAAAGAGGTTATGTAAACATATATATATACATATACATATATATACATATCTACATATACACATATCTACATATACATATATATATACATACATATACACATCCACATATACATATATATACATATACAAATGTACACATCTACATATATATATACATATGTACATATATATACATATAAATATATACATATCTACATATATATATACACATATATATATACATATGCACATATATAAATAAACACATACATATATACATACATACATACATTCACATATATATATATATATATATATATATATATATATATATATATATATATATATATATAGCAAAATACCCGCGCTTCGCAGCGGAGAAGTAGTGTGTTAAAGAGGTTATGTAAACATATATATACATATGCATATATACATATATACACATATCTACATATACATATATATACATATATATATATACACATATCAACATATATATACATATATATATATATACACATATCAACATATATATACACATACATATACATAAACACACACATATACATCCATCCATCCATCCATCCATCCTCTTCATACATACATAGTGCGTTGTAACACGGGCTGTGATTGTTACATGGGAGGGAGACGACAAATCACAGCTTCCCGCTTTCTAATCGGGCCTGTAATTGGTGCTTTGACTGATGTCCAGATCCCACAGTATGTCCCCTTAGGAGAGGTGTTAGGCAAGTGTAATTGAATAGTGGTGCTGCAAGTTTAGCTTTACACCTGTTTTTAAGGCTTATTGACTGAAAGGGGCTTTCATGAAAAAACTTAGGGCTTTGCTACAGGATACACCCTCCACAAGTTAAGGAAGTAAAAATAAAGGTATATATTTCTGTTTTATTTAAACCTTTTAAATTTGTATGCGGGCGGCATGGTGGCGCAGTGAAAGGTGCCAGTTAGGAGACCCGGGTTCGCTTCCCTGCGTGGAGTTTGAATGTTCTCCCTGTGTCTGTCTGGGTTTCCTCCGGGTACTCCGGTTTCCTCCCACAGTCCAAAGACATGCAGGTTAGGTGTATTGGCGATTCTAAATTGTCCCTGGTGTGTGGGTGTGTGCGCCCTGCGGTGGGCTGGCACCTTGCCCGGGGTTTGTTTCCTGCCTTGTGCCCTGTGTTGGCAGGGATTGGCTCCTGTATTTAGGATATAGTGGGTTGGATAATGGATGGATGGACATCTGTATGCATAGCCCTATTTGCCCGTTTTCGTTTTTTTTCTTTCTTCAGTAATATTTCAGTAAACCCGGAGCTTGTCAGTTCAAATCCTGGTACTGACACCACTGTGTGACCCTGAGGAAGTCACTTCACCTGCCTGTGCTGCAAAAAACAAAAGTAATGTAACAAATTGTACCTCAGATGTTGCAAGTTGCTGGAATAAAGGCATAAGTAAATAGATAAATATGTATTATACACATAGGAACTATTAATTTATTTTCAGTTAAGTCATCTGCAGCAAACCTTTATAAATGAGGGTTTCTCCTTTTTAGATAGTGCAAACTGTTTCTTCTTCATTGACGTTTTCTCTTGGAGAGCTTTTTTCATTTCATTGAAAATTAAAGCAGCAGCTGCCAAAATATGTAGCTTTCTTATTAATTTTTCAACATTGTGTAAAATAAATTTATAAAGTAACATAAAAGGTTTAAATACTGGTTATCCTTTTACACTAAAATATTACTAAAGAGATACAAAAAAAGTAAAATGCATATGTTCTTTTTCTTTAAGGAGATTAAATATTACTGAAGAAAGAAAAAAAAAACTAAAACAGCCAAATGGGGCTATGCATACGAACTTAAAAGGTTTAAATAAAACAGAAATATATACTTTTATTTTTACTTGCTTAACTTGTGGAGGGTGTATCCTGTAGCAAAGCCCTAACTTTTTTCGTGAAAGCCCGATTCAGTCAATAAGTCTTAAAAAAAGGTGTAAAGATATTGACAATAAGCTACGCAAACCCAGCAAGACATGGAATCGTTTAAATCAAGTATCATTACATCTTCCTTTCTTAAACAGAAGTAAGGCAGTACTTATAAGCTTACATATATATATATAGACATACATACATATATATATATATATATATCTATATCTATATATATCTATATATCTATCTATATCTCTATATACATCTATATATATATATATATATATATATATATATATATATATATATATATATATATATATATATATATATATATATATATCTATATCCGAAGCTGTGCAAGCACACTCTTGTGAATGCAACGTATAGTTGTACAGGAGAAAAGCAATCTTGCCTCAAATCAATGGCAACCTTTTGTAGGTCTATGAACTTAATTTAAACTTTAGGTTTACACGGTGCTCTGTTTCCATAGTACCTGCACTCATGAATATATCTGTATGTGTCAGTCGCTGAAATCCCTGCGCTTGGCACCGGTGAAGTACTGCTTTTAAATTTTTATTAAGAAGAAAAGAAAACCTTTTTAAATTGAGGTAAAATATACCAATAACAGTTTGTTAAGGATCTGTTTTTTGTGAAGCTGCCTTCACTCGAGTGATCACTTCGAGCTTTAAGCCTGAGAAATCACCCCGTAAATGCACACGTTTAATTGCACATCTGTTAATATGTATGCTTACACAGTATTAAAAGACACTCAACAATTACACAGTATTAAAAGACACTCAACAATTAACATCATTTACATTCGTTCCCGCGTTTGACTCGTGCTGTAAATCTCTTCCTTGTTTTCACTTCACGTGATTACGTAGGAGGCGTAATACGTGATGACGCGAAACGTGACTCCGCCTCCTCCATTAGAGTATATGGACAAAAAACAGGTTCCAGTTATGACCATTACGCGTAGAATTTCGAAATGAAACCTGCCTAACTTTTGTAAGTAACCTGTAAGGAATGAGCCTTCCAAATTTCAGCCTTCAACCTACACGGGAAGTTGGACAATTAGTGATGAGTGAGTCAGTCAGTCAGTGAGTCAGTCAGTCAGTGAGGGCTTTGCCTTTTATTAGTATAGATATATATGTTCATGACATTCAATAGTCTGAATCACAATCTGATTGTATGGGTGGTTACCTACCAGGTAACGCTTGTGGTTATATAACTAAAAAATAAAAATGTGGTTTGTACGTTTAAATATTTCAATCCAGCAGACTAACAGTCACTATATTCTAATGCCCTTAATCAGTGCTAATATGGTTTATTTCCATCTCTCAGACACATCACCATTGAAGTACATCATTATAAGGCATATGGTATTTAGCTCACTAAGTGACTCTCTCTCTTGTCTGTGAGGAGAGTCTTATATTTACTACAGCTCCTCTCACAGTCAACAGAGCTGACTGGAAGTAAATGTAGGGCAATGCTATCTCTGTCACCATTGGAAAATGCTGTCTTGCACCTTTCCAGTAATGAGCCAGCTCCACAGAAGAAGAGAGACCCTTTGTAGAGGTGAATATGTTCAGTGTGGTACCGTACTGATTCGAAACAGCTATTCCACCTGGTATTTCCTGCCAAGGGGGGCCTTGGACTGCACAATCTCTTTCATTTACAAGAAGGTTATCCTTCTCCTTTTCCTGGCAGGCTTCTTGAAAAAGGCAGACTTCATCTACATCACTAGTGATGCAACCTCACTGAACTATTTCTAGTGCCTGCTAGGTCTCTTCCACCAAACTAATGCTCTGTTCTGATGCGCTGTTAATTTTTATATATTCATGTTTTTTTTAACCAATTTGCATGTTTTTCAATGGGCACGGCCATTTTGTGATATTAGTTGTATCACATCACTGGGCAACGTAGAACACATCTGTGCCATCACAGCTGTAAAAGAAGGCAAAGCATCCGAAGTCTGACCACTTTAAGAAAGACTTTGTTAGACACTAGTACTCAAACAATGTCAAGAAAAAAAGAAAACAATTTGGTTCATTCCTAGTAATATGAAGAAATATGTACAACAATGTAAGTGTGCCAACTTTGTTGATGTTCCTGACAATTCTTTGTTAATTAGAAATTCCTAAGGTCTTTGCAGTCTTTGCCACTTGCAAATACTCTTGTAGACTTCCAAGCTGTCCTGTTGAACCTGTTATTTTTGAGACACTTGGCTTTAGGATTTGTGGCTCAATATCCATCCATCCATCCATTTTCCAACCCGCTGAATCCGAACACAGGGTCACGGGGGTCTGCTGGAGCCAATCCCAGCCAACACAGGGCACAAGGCAGGGAACCAATCCCGGGCAGGGTGCCAACCCACCGCAGGACACACACAAACACACCCACACACCAAGCACGCACTAGGGCCAATTTAGGATTGCCAATCCACCTAACCTGATTACTATTTCACTATTATGCTCCCAAGTAAATATTAGATAATGAGGATTATTTCTTTGGTTTTACAGATGTACTAATTTGATTCCCATTACAGTAGTAGCCATCACATCTGAGATAGTCAAGTAACACTTTACAACAACAAGAACAACGATATATTTCTTGTGTAGCCAAAAATCACAGAAGAAATACTTCAACGGGCTTTAACAGGCCCTGTTTTCTGACAACACATTGACTCACTAAGAGGACGAGAAAAAAAAATTCCCAAAAAAGCTTCTAGGAAAAAAAAATGGAAGAAACCTTGGTAAGAGCAATGGGTGATGGGTGTCAAAAATTGGGTAAATACAACAAACGAAACAGGATTGCCAATATATCACTGCCATCAGAGAAATACAATACAATAGTACAAAATACTTTGTTCTTGCATACTGCTCCTCACCAAATGGAGCGACAACTCTCAAGGCAAAATAAAAGAATAGATTATACCACTCATTAAATACAGAACTAGCACAAATAAGGATACAAATTTGTTAAAACACATCAAAAGCAAAGTAGGAACTAATCAGCATAAATGAAAAACAATAATATCTGTCCATCAGCTAATTGTAGAACCATGGCCAGATGGTAGAAAAGGAGTCAGACAAGCCAGACGAAGTCAGAGTCCTGAAGACCTCAGCCAGCTAGCCACCTCCCCTACCACTTAAATAGATTTTGGCACAATTGTAGTGTTAGTCTACAGACCACAAGGGCCATATTCATTGTTCATGAGTAAATTTGGCAACCTTTTACCTGATTTGGCTGTAAATTATAATCGTGTAGTATTGATGGTGGATTTTAATGTACACATTAATGTGGAAACTGACACTTTCAGCAAATGTTTTACTTATTTGTTAAATTCAGTAGGATTTTGCCAGATTGTCAATGGTCCAACTCATAATCATAACAACACATTAGGTTTAATTATAACTTACAGAGTTGAAATTCAAAATTTAAATATTACTCTACTAAATGAAATTATTTTTCATCACTAAATATCTGCTTTAAAATGTACATATATCTTGAGTAAGTTAAGTGTAATCGTGAAAAATAATTTAGATCTGCTAACATCAAATTATAATACAACCTTGAGAGAGGCTTCAGATGCATTGATTCTCCCTAACAAAAGTGATCAAAACAAATTGAAACTCACCCTGGTTTAATGAGAGCACTTAAATTAGGTGTCAAAAACTGAAGCATAGATGGAGAACAACAAAGCTGCAGGTCTTTCAAATTACATGGACTGAGAGTGTTAGAAAATATAAAAAAGCTCTATTTAAAGTCTGATTAAGCTACTATTCTAAAATAATAGATAACAATAATAATCCTGATTTACTGTTTAGAACAGTGTCTAATCTAGCAAATGGGAATTCAGAACTACAGTGCAAAATACCAACTGATATTAGCAATACAGACTCCTTGAACTTTTTCAATGAGAAAATCGAAAATATAAGATCCCAGATCACAGCATCAGAGTGAAAATATAATGCTGGCTTGGCAAACCCTGTCTTGCCTTGCATTCAATACTTTAGAAATTTGTATCCTGTGACATAACAGAAAGTCCTGACTTTCATTCCTAAAATGAAACCTACTACTAGTTCTCTAAATCCAGTGTCAACAAAACTAGTAAAAAGTGCAACAGATGTTCTTGCAGCACATATTCTTAGTATTATCAACAGCTCATTAATTAAACCATTACTTGAAAAGTCAGACCTAGACCCACATATACTTAATAATTCATAATTATTGACCCATTTCAAAGATATACTTTATAAAATACTTGAAAAAGTAGTCACCTTACACATCACAATTTATCTGAGAAATTCCAGTCTGGCTTCCACACTGGTCATAGTACAAGTGTTTTAACTCTGGAATGGTGGTAGTGTGTGATCTGATATCCTCTGATGAAGGAAATTCCACTGTAATTATGTTATTAGATTTAAGCATAGCATTTGATTCCATTGATACCATTTTACTACACAGGCTGGAAACTGACACTGGGTTTACTAGGCTTCAAATCAGTTCCAGTATGTAGAGAAATATGCTGATGATACTTCATCATTATACACAAAAGTGAGATATCGTGTCTTGCAGGGCTCAGTATTGGGACCTTTACTGTTTTCATTTTATATACTTCCACTGGGATCTATTATTAGAAAACATATTGTTAATTTTCACTTGTATATAGATGACACCCAGTTAAACCTTTATTTTAGATGATGTTGATGTTTCTCCAATGTCCTCCTTAATTAGATGTGTTAGTGAACAAAGTAGTGGATGGATGAGAACTACTTGTTTTTCAACACATATAAAACAGAAATATTATTGGAGGAATGATGCTGATCGAAACAATATTTGATCATTATTTAATCATTATTTAAGTAGTTTTACTGGATCACCCTTCAGTTTATATATCATCTTTGACACTAGCATGTCATTTAAAATGTACATTACAAAACTATTCAATAAATGTTTTTTCCTTCTAAAAAATTTTGAAAAATTAGGGAGTTTTCTAAATATGCAATATACTGAGAAATTAATTGATTTATTTATATTAGGACTGACTGCTGCAATGTGATGTTCACTGAATGTTCAAATTGTTTATACAACTTTCAGTTAATTCAAAACAAGAAAATACGAACACATTATCCATGGTTATGTTTAGGGCAGATTTCAAAATCCTCCTTTTAACATATAAAACCTTAAATGGCTGAGGTCCTACTTACTTATCTGAACGTATACTTATAAACCTGAGCTTACATTAAGATCTCAGAATGCCGGTCTGCTTATGATTCCAGGGATTCGTCAGATAACAATGGGAAGTTACACTTTTAGTTACAAAGCTGTGGAATGCTCTGCGTGCTACTATAAGTCAGTGTCAGCTTTAAAATTGTGGCTGAAGACTCACTACTTCACCTTAGCTTACCCTGAGTAAAGCTGCTGGTTAACTGTGCATACTGAATCCCTGTTGTTAGTCATTAGTTCTAAAATATAAGTAATACAGTATTTATAAACTGTTACTAACAAATGCCTATTCTGTTTCTTTACTCGTTATTCTCATGCTGCCCTTGGTGACACTGCTGTACTGCCAAGTTGTTTTTGAAATCTATCCTAAACTAAACTAGGAGCCAGTGTAGAATAGGGCCCAGTAGAATGGGTCTGTTAAAGGTTTGCTATAGTACATCTATTATTAACTTACTGCTGTGTACAGTAATACAAAGCCTTTCATAAGGTCTGCTTATGTAATTGTATAGTAAATGATAAATACTTTAATGCACTGTAGGTAGCTACTATTATACAATGTTATGATATTCTCTTCACATTATTCTGAATAGCTCAAAAGTGTCTTCCCAAAATAATCAAATGCATAAGGCTATGAGGTTTTTATTTATTTGAATTGAATTGTGTTAAATATATAGTCAAATCCATGCATTAAAAACACTGTCAGTTATTAAAAAGTAGAATGGATATATCACAAAGGTCAGGTCAGATTGGGGAGTATGCACCAGTACAGAGCGTTGCTGCACCCACCACATAACAAAACAGCTCGGGATCCCGGTTGGCAAGCCCCAAGGCAGACATGTGGACTAGTCCCACCCTCCAGAAATTACCATCTCTCTGCCGCAGCCAGATGTTACATGGGCATCCCCTTGGCCTGTTCCAGCAGCTCGGGTCCTCAAGAATGAAGACTCTTTGACCTGGATCACCCTTGTGGAATCGTGCCACATAGGCGTAGTGCCGTAACTAAACGCTCCCTCACAATGCAAGTGATGTGCCTCATTTGGGTCTCCATGAGGAATTGCTTGTTCGACACAAAGTCAAACCAGCAGTACCCAAGGATTCTCTGAAGTGCCACAGTACCAAAGGAGTCCAGTCTTCGTCTCAGATCACTGGTCAGCATCCATGTCTTGCAGCCATATAGTGAAACAGGAAGCAGCAAGACTCTAAAGACTTGGACCTTCGTCCTTTTGCACAGATATTGGGAGTGCCACACACCCCTTTCCAGTGACCTCATGGCCCTCCATGTCCTCCCAATCTGTCTACTGACTTCATAGGAAGAGTTACCAGAGACATGAATGTCGCTGCCAAGGTAAATAATCTCTCTACAAGGTTGACACTCTCTCCGCAGACAGACACACTGCTGATGGCTGTGCCCAAGAGGTCATTGAAGGCCTGGATCTTGTTTTTTATCCAGTTCACTTGCAAACCTAGACACTATGACTCCTCACTCAGCCCTGATCAGAGTCTCAATTAATTCAAAGATCACAGCATTGTCGGCAAAGTAAAGATCAGTGAATCTTTTTTCACCAACAGATGCCCCACAGCCATTGGACTTCACAACCCTCCCCAACACCCAGTCCATGTAAGCATTGAAGAGAGTAGGAGCAAGAATACACCTCTGACAAACCCCACAATCAACTGGTAAAAACACAAAGGTTCTGCCTCCACTCTGCACAGCACTCACAGTACCAGTGTAGAAACAACCCATGATATCCAGCAACTTTGGGGGGATCCTGCAAAGTCTCATGATGTCCTACAGGGCAACTCGATCAACTGAGTTGAATGCTTTACAAAGATCGACAAAGGCTGAAAAGAAACTCTCCAGATATTCACGTTTTCCCTTGATGAGAACCCTTGATGCTAGGATGCAGTCAATGGTATTCTTCTTTGGTGTAAAACCACACTGCTCCAGTCACTGGTAGGTGAGAAAGTGATCATGGATCTTACTGAGGATGACCTTAGTGAAGAAATTACTCGGCACCAAGAGTAGTGTTATCCCCTTGTAGTTGCTCCAATCCAGGCAATCACTCTTCCCTTTCCAGATAGGGATGACAATTTCTATTTTTCAGTCAGTATTGATGATGCCCGTCTCCCAGATGGAAGCAAAAATTGTCTGCAATGCCAGGGGGAGAGCCTTACCACCAGCATGGAGACGTTCACCCCAGATACCAGATATTCCTGTAGCCCCCTCTACCCTCAGCTGGTTCAGTGCCTGTGCAATGTCAGTGAGATTGGTTGCTTCACAGCTAATTGGAGGACCAGCCTCACAAACCGTAGACCCAGAGTTGTTCAACGTCCTAGCCGGAGGATCAGCTTTAAACAACTGCTCAAAGTAGCCAGCCCAGTGAGTCACAACTTCAGCATCATCTGTAAAGACTGTTTCATTACCTGCCCTGAATCAATCAAATCAATCAATCAAATTCGGATGTGCTTAATGCTTTAATTCCTCTGTAAGCAGGACGAAGGTCACTAGACCATAGATGGTCTGTCAGAGCCCTTGCAGCCATCCTTCTCAGTTCCTGGAACAGACCGGAGTTGCCATCAAGCAATGTGCTGCAATTCCTTTCAATGATATCCAGGGTGCACTGTGAGATGAAACACCTCCTTCTGGGAACATCAGCAACACCAACACAACCCTCAGCAACCTTCAGCATCTTGTCATGGAAATTCTCCCACATCACATTAGGATCGACAGTCACACCTAAGTCTGCAAACTGTATGCAGACTCATTAGAAACAGCCTGATTTTGGAGACTGACCAGGTCCATCCTCATTCTCCTAGTGGGTGAAAGCTTACAGGACCTAAACTGAATCTTCAGAATAACAACAACAAGTCTGTGGTCAAAATTCACAAACTGGGCACTTCTGTAGACTGTAGTTCTGCAGGAGCCTCCAGTATCTGCCCATGATGATGTCATCGATCACATTCAGCTCACCCTCAGTATCGGCTCAGGGCACTGAAAACAGGATGCAGGGATCTGCAGCCCCTGACCTTTGTAAACTCAAGGAACTTGGAGCCACTTTCACCACAGTCACCAGACTCATGTCAACTGACACAATGCTCATAGCCAGCCCTGTCAGTGCCAGTGGTCACATTGAAGTCACCTATAGCCAGTGGAGTGTCACTTCGTAGGCACCCATCAACCACAGAATGAAGCTGGAAATAGAATGTCTCCCTCACCGAGACATCACTGACCACAGTTGGAGTGTACCCAGAGACAACAGACAAGACACCCAGAGAGTGCCATAATCTGAGTCTCATAATACGCTCTTTGAAAGGAGTGACATTGGATACCATTGGAAGGAGCAGATTCACCACAGCAATAGCTACCTACTGAGTATGACAGCCATCAGAGCGACCAGACCAATAAAAGGTGTACCCATGTGCAGAGATCTGGCCAATCCTAGGTCTGCACACCTCAGAGAGTGCGACCACGGAAATGTGGAGTTTATGAAGCTCCTCTGACAGCAGAGGAAGAAAATCATCATGCTGGAGAAATAAGACGTTCCACACGCCTACCTGGATTGGCCGACTCAAATTGGGACCCAAGTGCTGCCATGCAGCAGGTGACACCTCAGCACCACAACAGTTCTGATCCCCAACAAGCCTGACTGACGGTTTTGACTCTTCTGAGGATGACGTTCCAGAGGTCTTTCCTGCACCCCCTTCATACTGCGAGCAACCTTCCTTAGGGCAGCTGAAACAGAGCTACTCCCATGGAAAGCAGAAAGGAGTCCTGTCTGCCTTTTCTGAGCTGTGTGACATTTTTTTTTACAGTGGGTGGAGTGCCAATTTTGCCACCAACCCCCAAGTTGGGAGGACCGCTTGCAGAGCCAGATTCAGTTTAACGTGATACCCAGGATATGCAGTATATTGCAAAGGAATGTGATTATTTCAAAATAAAGAAATTTATTTTAGAAGAGGCTCTCTATGTTGACCTGATGAATTCCTTTTTAATTTACAGATATATTTTTAACAATTTGGCTATGAACTGTTATATTTGTTAAAGTAAATATTGCTTCAAGAATAACTTATTCATGAGTTGTTAATGTATCCTTAGGTCCTTATATTTGCACATGTGGGCTTAGGAAATTAATGAATGAGCTTAAGAGTTGTGTATTTTTTATTTTTATAACAGATTCTCATTCACTTCTGGCAAAATGTGCAAACAATATTTTAAAAACTCAATGGAGTTTTGCCCAGGATTGGCTTCTTGCTACAATATGCATACAGTTTTGTGGTAGTGTACAATTTTCATCTGCCTGTTTAGTTGCTCTTCATTTAACTATGTTTATTTCACTCACTTAGTGCCAATATGATGGAAGATGTGTCAGAGCTCTGTCAACTAATTATTATTTAGGGAGTCAACTTTAAGCTAACATCAAGGAAAATTTTCAAGTGTTTCTGATTAGTGCACTCTTTTTTTTTAAGAGACATGTTTCTTTAAAGTTGTAGAGTAATTTTTACTATAATTTTGTACCCTAATGCCTTTTGAAGGGTAAAGTAATGAGGGCATTTACTTCATGTAGCCAAGCTGGAAGCTCTTCTCTTTCACAACAACACTGGGGAATAACTCTTGCATATGTGCTATGAGAAAGATGATCATTATAATTAATTTGATGACACAAGTTAGAGACTGATGCTAAGTGAGCAGGGCAGTTCCCAGGAGGCAGTGACAAGTAGCTATGACTACCCAGAGTACAGTAGAGGTCACTGCATTAACTGCATCCTCAGTGCCATTCTTAGGACCTGAGTAGGCAGATTTCTTTAGATTAATTTAACTGCTGTGCAGGACTGTGGCAAAGCCTAGGTTGCCACTGTAAGTCCATTGTTTGTCAAAGATTTTTTGAAGTGCCTGCAAGAACATTGAGGCCAATCCAAAATCAATAATGATGGTGGACTAGTGCTAAATGAAAAATAATAAAGGATGTCCTTGAAATATGGTGGGGTTAGGAACCAATGTAATGTGTTAAGCCAAGGCCATGAACACAGAAACACATACTAGCAGAACTACAATGAGTTACCGTGTTATTAGCTATACTAAATTAGAAGCATGGTGTGCCTTTAGAACATCATGCATACATTGTTCAGGAATGTTGCACCAGGAGGAAATTGTGTTGTGCATTTGCTGTAAATTGAATGAATGCACAGTTTTGCTGTGAACAAGCATTCCCACTTCTTCCCAAAGACTCTCAAAAGGGTTCCAGCAACCATTTTGTGATGGTATGTGTCTTGTCATATGTTATCCCTATCATGCTGGAAATGCTCATGTGGATAAACCTAATAAATTTTCAATTTGTTGCCTAGAAAAACTGGAACCACTGACAGAAATGCAGTTCTAGTAAAGGATGGCCTATAAGGTGACTTAAATGAAAATACCTGATATTCGCATTGAACTAGTCTGAATAGTTAACATAGCCTAATTAACAACTGAGGCATTCTTCATGGATTATTTTGTGTCTGCATAAATACTTGATTGATTCCAGCCTTATGCATGATGCTACTATAATAGGCTTCCATTTGCCTTAACCTTGTTGTGTAGCACCCAGATTAAAAAATACAGATGGATATTACTCATGGATTTACTGTTGTAAGCAATTAAGTCTTGTTTTCAAATCACATTTTGGTTGTTTTCTTTCAATGAAAATTGTAAAAAAAAAAAAAAACTGTACTGCAGACAGGGCTTGTTTTTTCCATTGATCTTCTTTCATTTATTTCTCCTCCTTTTTGTTCCACCATTCCCCTCCCAAAATGTTTTAACATGCCTCCCACTTGAGATTTCCATGTGCAGGCTAGACTGCGAGCTTTAGAGGAATTAGAGATGAGAAGGACAAATTAAACTCTCTACCTGCTCATTGAGGACAGAGAAACATGTACAAGTTACTACACTAAAACCTCTTTCTGCTCCCTAGCCTTCTCACACACTCCATTTCCCATCTCCCAAAGCTCCATAGCTCTTGCCTTTCAAAGTGGAAAAGCCTGATGCTAACAGTTAAATAAATGACTTGAAATCTCAGCTTCTGAATCCCCCCCACCCCACCCATCCTCCTGCCTCTTATCTTGCTCTCAGTATTTTCTGCTTCACTGTTTTCTGCTTCTGTTGTATTTGTTTTGAACAGAATGAAATTTTGAGCCAATAGACAAATTTCATTTGACTTTTTAGCTTTTCTTTGTCTTTTTTTTCTGCAACTGCCTTTAGTTTGTTTAGAACTGAATTACAAAGTCTGGTCTTTGTTTGCTTCCTCACTGTAAAAGTATTTTTTATTACAGGTTAGGAACTCTGACATTCTGCACTTGCCAAAGTAGGGAAGACTTTTGCTACTTTCCAGTTCAGTGTATTATTCCACTGCCCACACCTTTCATTAAAACACTTTAAGCCATTTCTTTCTTTCTTTCTTTCTTTCTTTCTTTCTTTCTTTCTTTCTTTCTTTCTTTCTTTCTTTCTTTCTTTCTTTCTTTCTTTCAGCATTTGTCCTGTACTTTTCCTTTAGCAATACATTTCAAGTTTTTGTTATGTAAAAAAATATTTTTTCACTGCATGCTTATAAACTGAATGAGATATAAAAAAACTAGTGTGTTTCTTTTGTATGCTCTCCACTTATTCTATCGTGTTCCCAGACTTTCTCAAGATATTTTTATTTCATTTTCCAATCCAAAGGTTAAATAGTCTTACTGCTTTCAATATCCTGAAAATTAGTCCTGATCTTAGTCCATTCATTTTCTAAGTGTCTTTATCTATAATCATGTTAAGTGTCAGCATATCCCTTAGGCATCAGAAAACAGAATGCTAAGTCCAAGCCAGGGCACTCTCCCATAGCCACTTAAAACAATTTAGAGTCATTATTCAAACCAACCTACATTTCTTTTGTCTTTGCCTAGGATGAGATTCCTCATGCAAGACCCACAGAGAATATGTAAAATTCCAAGTAAACAGCCAAATACAATTAAATAATTGTAAATAACAGCAGTATCATTGTTTTTCCATAGTTCACCCTGTTTCACGGGCATCTACTTCCAAAGTCCTCATGTACTTTAGTTCTGAATGTACTGTTCTCATTTTGCACTGAAAGCTTCATGATCTGTTTCAGACAGCGCATCATGGCTTCCCACAACAACCAAATATGCAGGAAAATGTAGATGTTACATAAGTAGGTAAGAATTTCTTTATACTCTGTGTATGTTTAGTACGTACTACTACTTACTGCTACTACTATGACTACTACAAGCCATTCCATTTCAATCTCAAGTGAAGCTGTTGATCATTGCAGCACTGAGCACAAGAACCAGCCAAAGATGGAGCACCAGTCCTTTGCAAGCCTACTTCATGCACACCCACACTCACAATCTCACAGAGACCAGTATAGAATTGCCAATTAACCTCATCTACACATCTTTGTAAATGTTGCAGGAAAACCAGAGAACCTGGAAAAAACTCACGTAAACACAGGAAGAATGTCTGAAATAACGAAATCCCTTTCAAAGAAGTGTATAGAGCCCCACTAATTGTGCTGTAAAATACAGCATGGCTGAGCCAAATGTGTCTAAAGAGTATGTCCTAGTCTGACCAAGGGAACTAGGTATCATCTAAATCCTTAAAGGAATCAGGAAATCAGAAAAGTTTTGTTTCACCTAAGGTATAAAATAAGGAAGTGTGTAGTCAAGAGAGAGAAAAGAAAAGATGTCTTTAGTCAAAGATTTATGTTATTTGCAGATAGCTGACCACATTTTTGGGCGGCACGGTGGTGCAGTGGGTAGCGCTGCTGCCTCGCAGTTGGGGGACCTGGGTTCACTTCCCGGGTCCTCGCTGCGTGGAGTTTGCATGTTCTCCCCGTATCTGCGTGGGTTTCCTCCGGGCGCTCCGGTTTCCTCCCACATTCCAAAGACATGCAGGTTAGGTGGATTGGTGATTCTAAATTGGCCCTAGTGTGTGTCCTGTGGTGGGTTGGCACCCTGCCCGGGATTGGTTCCTGCCTTGTTGGCTGGGATTGGCTCCAGCAGACCCCTGTGTTCGGATTCAGCAGGTTGGAAAATGGATGGATGACCACATTTTTTGTTTAAGTGACTGAAATTTAGCCAGTTAGCTATAAGTTAACCAAACAGACTGAATTGTTGTCATTTGTTACCTTTTTAGGACAGAATTTTCTAATCTGGTACACCAGCATAGAAGGATAATGCATACTACTTCAGGGCAAAGCTGTTACTGGCCAATTTAATCTGGCTTGTAGACATAGAAAGAAGTGTATGTGACTAAATAACAACTTGAATAGAATAAAAAAGGAAAAACAGAAACACCATGACAGAACAGGCACTGTGGATCCAGCAGACTGT
This sequence comes from Erpetoichthys calabaricus, assembly GCF_900747795.2. NCBI lineage: Eukaryota > Metazoa > Chordata > Cladistia > Polypteriformes > Polypteridae > Erpetoichthys > Erpetoichthys calabaricus. The sequence continues at coordinate 43,383,414 of NC_041409.2, read as the reverse complement.
TATTTAGCTATTGTTCAGATTTTCACTGCAGCTTTATGTGGTCGCCTAGATCTGCTCTGACTGTTCAGTTCTGAATTGCGCTATGTGCAGTTGAAACATACTCCAAGCTTGAAATTACCCTTCAGCCTGTATGTGCTGTGTAGGATGGTTTCTTTCCTCCATCCCTCCACAGTACAAACCTCTACAATATACCGTAGGGTGTGCTGGAGTGTAGAGTGAGTGGTATTATTTGATGATGACCCTGTCATTTTTTTGCTTTTGTGTGGTCCATTCTAACAAAAGCATTGATAGGTAGAAATTTGACACCTCTCTGTGTGGCATTTATTATACTAGCAATTGATAAAATCAAATAGTGGGGAGCATGGTGGTGTAGTGGTTAGCCCTAATCACTTATAGCTCTAAGAGGGATGGTAGTAGTAGAGTAATGGTAGTGCTAGTGCTAGTAGTGGTAGAAGTAATAATAGTAAATGGAATAGTTGACATATAGCTGCATACTCAGAAATACCCGAAATAGACTTTCAAATCCTGTTCTGTATTGTTTTGTATTTACCACATGGCATGGTCAACCTGCCTATAAGGGATTCTCCCTTAAATTGGCTTTCTCAATATTTCTTCCATTTTTTCATGTCTTCTTAGGGAGTCTAGGCTAGGGGGACTGTCAAAAAACAGGGCCTGTTAAAGCCTATTAAGGCATTCCTTCTGTGATCTTGGTCTGTACAAGAAAGATATTGTTTTTGTTGTTGTTGTTGTTGTTCCACTGTCTGAGAGTGGAAAATTAGTGATTATGGAGAACGAGTCCATGCTTGAGATGTGTGTATGATTAAATGTTAAATTCATGTGTTAATACTATTACCTAAGGACAAGGAAACATGATCAAAATATGAGGAAGGTTAATAGTCAGATTGTAAAAATTAACACAAGGACCAGGTGAATATGAACAGTAGGCAGAAATACAGTGTTTAAGTTAAGCATTTTAATAAATATCAGGTGAGGAACAGTCAGAGGACATAGCATGTACCAAAAAAACACTGGGATATATTGGCCAGACTACTGCAGCAAGGATATGGGAGACTCATTGAACTGTGATGTAAACAGTGAAGTAAAGGTCAGGTGCCTATCTTAGAAACCAATAGAAAGACAAAGTAGCTTTAGGTGAAAGACAAAAAGTTCACTGCCTATATGACTGAAAGTGAGACATGTCAGCATATGTGAGCTTAATATGGGTGTATGGATAGAGACAGTCTGCATATGAGAGGCATACTTCACATTCAGGTTTAGAAGTCTGCATATGATAAAGACACTCTGCATGTGAGAAAAGTTCTTACAAGTAATCTGAACGTGAAGGGTGTGGACAGAAAAATCTGCACATAAGAGGATCTGTAGCATTTGTCCCTTGTCAAGGAATCACCAAGGTGTTTACACAGTAATTAGTGTTCATAATTACATATGGCAATTAAATCTTTAGGACTTGCCTAATTACCATGTTAACAATTCAAATTGACAGATGGCATAGGCCTTACCAGAATGTTTTTTCACAATATTTTGCATATACTAATATGTGTATTTTTTTGTCCTTTTCAGTCCTCTCTACCTCCGTTTCCTTTCCCATTCCACTTACTGCTTTTAGAAAGACAAGTTTTAAAAGAATTGACAAACATCAATGCATACTTTCATTGCCTCCATGAAAACATCAATACTTGTGTGCAATTAAAACTCTAGACCCCAAACACAACATCAATAAAATAATTCAATAAATGCTTTACGCCATTTTCTCTAGTGAGTATTGGGGAGTACATTATGTAGGAATGGTAATTCTGTGTCTTGCAGTTTTAAAGATTTCAAAATATGTATCTTCATACGTTTTATCTTAGAAGAAAAATAGTATCCATTTTATGATTTTTAATCATTCAGTTACCTATTGGTGATTTTATTTTTGCATCCTTGTCAGATGGAATTTTTTCCTTGATATTTATCTGTCTAAATCTGTAACAGGTGGGGTGCATATTAGTGCATTAATCTCCTTCTGCTCCAAATGAGGTGAGTTTGATCTTGGATTATTATTTCCATTGTTTAGAACACTGAGATCAGCTTATTTAATTTTTACTGAATTTGAGCAAAAGATCATTATTGGGGTAAACCCCCAATCAGTTCTTTGTTCATGATTTCTTTGGAAAGTCCTAAATCTTCATCATAGAGTTCCCTTTGATTGCACCAGGTATTCCTACTAAGCCTAGCCAAGTAAATCCATGACTCTACACACATACAGTATCTGTGCTTAAGAGGAGTTACCTGTTGCCACCTATCTCTCTCTGTTTCTGTGTTCTTACAATAACAAAAGGTACTGTGTTTAAATATACAGTATACTCTCACCTGCTGTGCTGGTATGACATTTATTGTCCCATTCAGTTTCAATCTCCTGTTTGACCCATGCAATGTTAACTCCAATTGTGCCTACTTAAGTACACGTATCTGTAATTTATTTTAGAGAGTATTACTGATAATAGTCATTAGAAACAATATCTTGTTAAGGTAAATATTTTGTTGGTGTCAGGAGTCAATAGAAAATAGTAGTGTAATAGTAATAGTAACGGGAATGTTTTGTTATTTTGTTCTTCTGTTTTATTTTTTCTCATTTTCTTTAGTTATTTGTTTTTGATGTCATCATGTCCCACCACTTTGAAATGTTTTTATGTGATGACATGACTTTCTATGGTCATTTAGTAATGAGAATAATTTTTAAAATAGTGAGCCACATGCTCAAACAGTATGTGCACATTGTTTTCAAATAAAGGAAAGACTGTAGTGTAGAAAAGTTACTTTGTTGATTGGAATTTCTTTTTCAAGTTTTTTACATTTCCGTTTTGAGTTCATTTTGTCCTCATTTCAAGTGTCATGTTCCTATTTTTGATTTTGACACATTTTACATATCATTTGGTAATGATCTATACCTGCGATTGACACCCTGAAAAAATACTCTGTCTCACTCGTTAAGTGCAAATTAAGAACCTTCTTTAATGAAATCATTAAAAATTTCACTCTCAAACATGTTTAATTCAATTCAGGAATGCTAGGCATAAAACAGCCTTGGTGGGGTAGCAGTCCATTGTGGAGCCCACATATGCATAACATCCACACTTACACTAATCCGGAATCATCAATCTGTGTATCATATGGAGGAAGATTAGATTAACCAGAAGAAAGCCAATACATACACATGGGGAATGTGCAGACTACATAAAGACAATATTCTGATGTGGTGTTTTAAAGCCAAGACACTGGATCTTTCTTGGGTCTGTCTGAATCTCAGGCAGCAGAATCATCTACCACATCGTTAGGAAAAGGTCAGAACAAAAAAGTCCCTAGCAAAATATGGAACATGGAAGCTTGTATAGCCTGTTGACAAATGATTGCAGTTTTAATAAGGACAGAATTTTGAATTCAATTTTGGTAAAACTAAGAACACTTTGAATAATCAAGACAGCATCAGCCCTAACACCAGCTTTTTGGATCAAACATCCAACTATCAAGTTCCAGTTTTTTGGTATTGCCTATGATGTGGAATACTTTATCCACAATCTTATACAGGACATAACTGTTGCAAATTAAGAATGAGTGAGTAGTTTCATAAGCACTAGTTATAATCCTGCTATAGATGAAGAAAGCTTGTGCTTGGTCAATAGCAACTTGACAACATTAAAGCATTACTAATTCTTTTTTTTTTTTTTTTTTTTTTTTTTAATAAATGAAGATTTTGTTCATTCCTTCTGAGTCTAGAATATCTTGTTCTTTGCAAAAAAAACACAACTGTAGAGAGCGAGGCACAGGTTGCTTGCCTGCTTAAGCTAATTTTACCTTATTTCTCTTTTATGTCCCTGCTGCTATTCTCCTTCTAGTCATCAAAGACCCTATACATTTTTTCTTCCTTTGTTTCATTCCTATAGTTCTATTGATTTTGTTTTCTTGAAAATTACCTTTTCCTTACTGTCTTTTCTTTCTTCCTCTCTGTCTATCCACGTCAGATATGAAAACAAAGACAAAAATCCAATTTTTCTTTCATTCTATCTCTCAGGCCAGAGCCGAAGTGGGCAGCTGTTACACAAATGGAACACTGTAGAAAGAGAAAATTGCTTGTGGATGACAGTTGAAACCTTAAACCTGCGTGATTCTTGTCTCCCTTGGTCACTACTAATGGCTAACAGAAGACAAATGAGAAAAGGAAATACAAAAAGGTGAAGGTTGTGTCAGTGTCACTAGGAAGCAATGTAATATAACAAGACAGATGCAGGTTTGAGACTCTCATTTCCATTCTCAGCCTCATGCTGCCTTCTAACATATTACTTTAAAAAGGCAGAAACAGGTCTCTGGGTCACAACAAACTGCAATGGAGTTCTTATACTGTTAGTCTGGTCTGATTTAACTAGATAGAAAAGAGTATGGCCTTAGTTTACAACAAAGGCTATCAAGATTGTAAATGTCCAGATCGGCTGAATCAAATCTTAGTGTAACTAGACTTGGCACATTGCTCATTTTAGACATTGACTTAGCTGGCTAGACAGAAAGCCCAGAAGGCTAGGATTGCAGGCCTTTCATAGGAGGATGGAAAAGTCACATGGCACATTATCTCAGACTCTAGGTTTCCAGACAACAGCTCATCTTTTCCTTTTTTAAAGTAGTTGCGGAAGACTCATGTCCAGACGTTTTGTAAAATGCTAATATGCTAGCCCCAGTAGTCCAACAGTTATACCGAACCTTAAAAACAGATACAGATATAAATTTTGATTAAAACTGAGTTCTCCAAAGATCTGTGTAATCATCTGTGGACAGCAACTATGACCCGACCATCAGCTTTATGCTCTTGTGGCTAGGAGAGTTGTTCTTAATTCTATTTATAAGAAACTAAATAATGAAGATAAAGGAAAGAAAAGATAAATAACAATATTGAATAAAACGCTTGAAAAATGGAGCTGGCATTCAATTAAGGCGTCTACTATTTCCTTTTGGAGCTGAAGATTCAGGTTGCCTTCTGTCATGCGTTGGACAGACAGTCACTTGAAATGAACAGTGAAGTACAATATAGTCATCAAAAATGGGCAGTAAGGTTTATTCTTGCATAAAAATACACCATATTCAGCTCTGTGGTACTGACAGCAAATTACTGTATTTTGTAAAGAGAACCGCTAAAAATTTGTTAGTCAGTCTTAGATTAAAAACCATTCTGTGTATTCTTTAGAACTGAACAGACATGCAAAGTCTGTAATAGTAAAATGCAAGGCATTCAATCAAGTTAAACAAAAATGCAGGGCATATAATTAAAACAGACCGAAAGGTGCAATGAATACATCAAGTCTTAGACAATAGTGTTAGATTCATCAACTAAAGTTGTAGTGTGGCAAAATGCATTTGTTAGACATAAGCAGCTGAGCAGTACCACAAACTGATGTATCTGTTGGCTAATCCTGTTCTCTGCATAACTAGTGCTTCAACATCAAAAAGCATGGGTAGAAGAGTCCTTTTGCATTTTATTTAATTAGGCAAAAGAAACTCTGCTACTATTCAAGATTATGATTCTGTAGAAATACAAAAGATTTTTGTGGCCTGTGGGATAATTTTGCAAAGCATTTAAGTCTTGTAGTTAGAATAAATATCAAGATGAAATGCAATACTCCTGGTTTTGTTCTTCTGTCTGCCTGTTAGAAAAAAATAGCTCACCCCAATTTTGAATTTTCTTAGTCATTTTTATATTGAAAATCATTCATAGATATTTATGCTTGCACAGTTTTCAATGCTCTGCGCACAACTTTCAAACCATTTAGTCACATAATACAAGAAGAAGCTATGTTTTCAATCACTGACAATGAACACAATGTCCATTTCATTAATTGGGCTATAATTTTATGAAGTCAAATAAGCACTAAATTTGACAATGCTGCCTATTAAGTGGCTACATCCTCAGTGGAAAACTCTTGCAACCACTGGTGTAGCAGTTTCAAGCTGGCAGCTCCATACTCACATGCAGTAGCTATATGGACAATCCTTTATTATAACGAGGAAAATTATTTTTACATTTCTCAAGAAAGATAACACAGATAAATAAAAAAAAAAACTTCTCAAAGTTCATTCATAAATTACTTTTTAAAATACTGCTGCTGGTTCCATGTACTTTTCAAAATACTTTTAAAAACATAATACAGCAGGGGTGCCCACACTTTTTCGGCTTGCGAGCTACTTTTAAAATGACCAAGTGGAAATGATCTACCTACATTAAAAATTATATATATATTTGCAGCTGGAGATCCACAAAGGGAGAAAATGAATCACATATCATAAAGTACTTTTTTATTCCTGAGCTTTCAGCCCCTTACAAGAATCAAAGGCAATATATAGCAAAAGTTATGTGGGGGGTGGGGGGGCTAAGTCAGTGTGAATGGGGTGGGGGGGGTTATTGGTTGTAAAGATTTTATTTATTATGAATATGTTCTTCTTAAGTTTGCATATGCTGGATTTATGTCCAAATGTCTGTTGATGGCATTCTCATTTGATAGCCAAGATTCATAATAAATAAAATCTTTACAACCAATAACCCCCCCCCCCCCATTCACACTGACTTAGCCCCCACCACCACCTCGTAACTTTTGCTATATATTGCCTTCGATTCTTGTAAGTCTAAGCATTGTCGACTGATGAAAGCTCCGGAATAAAAATACGTGATTCATTTTCTCCCTTTGTGGATCTCCAGCTGCAAATATGCAAACCGTATCACAGACCTTCTCTTCCATATATATATATATATATATATATATACAGTATATATATATATATATATATATATATATATATATATATATATATATATATATATATATATATATATACTGTATATATATATATATACTGAGTATACTTTATACATAAAATATATGTTGTCGTACCTTGCATAACTGAATAACCTTTATGGCACAATAACAATTTAATACATTTATGGTCACTACAGTATTTGGATTTAATAATCTTCATGTTGGAAAAGGCTGACTCACATAAATAAGTAGAGCAAAATAATCAAGGAGGTAGCACATTTCCTCATGTTTGGGTACTTCTCCTCTGTGAGTAAGTTTCAAAACTGTCCAAGAGCCCCAGACTTCAGCTGAATGTCATCCTGTAGTGTCAAAATCTCATCCTCCACTGTAGAGGAGCTTTAGGTGAAACAGCATTGCAATTTTTGATACAAGTGAATCACCCTCAACATCTTCCCTAAATGGATAGCACTTAAATGTAGAGATTGGCTCAAGTAAAGCTGAGTCTTGAAACCGTCTGTCAAAGTTTTGACACTGTCCTTTTTTTCTGCTTTCATATTCTGTATCTTGCTCTGCATGTTTTTCTCGCTTATGTTTTTTTTGAGTCTTTTGAATTCCAGTTTTCATTATCTCTAACCTGCTCTGCATGTGTTAGTCCCCCTTGTTTTTTAACCTTTTTATGATGTTATACTTTGTTTTCTACTCTGTCTTTTATTTCTGACCTCGCTTTATCCTGCATTTTTTTTACTGACACCTGATCCATGGTGATTATTTTCCCTTTTTCGAGTAATAATTTCCATTTGTTTGTGCTCCTGCGATCTTTACTTTCTTTTTTTTATACTTTCTAATTTTCCTACTTTCATATTCTTTAACTTTCTCCACATGTGTATTGCGCCAACTATTTTTTTTTTAGCCTTTTGAATTCCACTGCTTTCATAAACTCTAACCTGCTCTGCATGTGTATAGTGCCAATGTCCGGATTGGACGTGCTTTTTTTTCAATTTAGTTTCGTAGTTTTTATGAACAGTTTGAAAGTGCCTTTCCACATTTTCCTTCTTTGGAATAGCAATGACAGATTGACAGATTAGACAAACGCACTTCGATTCCGATATTGTGAGAAAAAAAATCCTCTTCCAATTCCACATCCAGCCCATAACCTCCCCAAACAATTTTTTTTTTAAAATCCCTTCTTTAGTCAATATAAATTGGAAGGCTAACTAGATCACAGCCGGAGTTTTGCAGTAGCTCTCGCGTTTGATTGTGTGTGCGGGATGACCAGTGTGTTAGAAGAAAAAAGATCTCATACTGGCTGCCCTTATGTCAATCAAGTGGCAAATGCCATAGGGAGGATATATGATAGACTAAAGTTTAAAAAAATTTTTTTTATTGCAACGCGATCTACCTGCACTACCTTTGCGATCTACCGGTCGATCACGATCGACACATTGGGCACCCCTGTAATACAGTATAACATTTAATAAAATTAAAATTACCTAAAATGCTGTGATGGACGACCGGCTACAGACTCCGGTCGCCACCCCCAGGCCGCTAGGAGGAGCCCTCCGGACAGCATGATGGTGCCCCGAGTTCCAGCAGGGCCTCATGGACTTTGTAGTTTATATACACAGCCCTGCTGGATACCTTGGGGGCCACCGGGAGTCGCTGTAGGGGGGCTAGTGGGCTCTTGTGTGCCCTATAACCCGGGAGTGCGTCAGCATCACGTGACCGGAAGGAGCGACGTGCTCCCGGGATGAATAAAAGGACTGTTTACCCTGACCCGGGAGGAAAACGGACTTGTGGGTTTGACCAGGAACCACTTCCGGGTCAGGGCATATAAAAGGACTGTGGGAAAGCCCAGAGACTGAGCTGAGCTGGGAGGTAGGGTGGCAAAGTGTCTGGGTGAGGAGGATTTGGTGTTATAGTGAGAATTATTGTGTTTATGAGTGTGGTGTGGAGAGTGCTTTGTGCACGATTTAATAGTAAAATAAATACTATTTATACTTTTACCTGGTGTTCAGAGTGGTACCTGAGGGTTCAAGAGGTGGACAAAGCCTCTATCTGCTACACTGCATAATCCAATTTAGGGTTACTCTGACACCAAATTTCTAAAGTTCCACTGTTTCTTCTTTTTTTTTCAAAACATTTCATCTATCAGAAGCTAATTCTTGGCAGTAATTAAACTTCTAGTGTGATGCTAGAATCCCTGAAGCCTACGAGAAAAACTGTAATATCGAGCCACTTTAAATTCCCTCGCACCTCCACATCAGTGTCTTTGTTTTGTAAATGCGTTAATCAGCACAAGCAGCCTGTTATCCTATCACCCACCGAGGCAGCAGAAGTCATGTCAGACACTAAATTCTTCCAGCTGAAGTTACTTGGTCTGGGAGGGTGGTGTCTGGAATTGTATAGGGTAAATAATATATCGTTATTTGGAATACATACATTTCATGTGTGTTCCGTGTCCACAGCGATCTAGGTAAATGTAGGATGACAGGAAATGTGAGGCAAGAAATGTTGAACACGTAACTAAAACAGAAACTTTTTTAATGTTATAGTAATAATGACAAAATGCTGACATGAAGTGTATAATGTGTGAAGACTGAAGCGCAAATATCAAATAAACACTTTCACAAAAGGTATAATAAAACAAGTGCACTTTTTTCAAGAATATAACAGAAGAAAAAGAGTTCAATTTACATGTTACTGGCAATGTGTAAAAACTAAAGCCCAACTATCAATCAATAATAATAATTCATTACATTTATATAGCGCTTTTCTCAGTACTCAAAGCGCTATCCACACAGGGAGGAACCAGGAAGGGAACCCACAATCTTCCACAGTCTCCTTACTGCAAAGCAGCAGCACTACCACTGCGCCACCTGTGAGGACATCAATACAAACTAGACATGTCCGCTTGGCTGGAAGAGTGGTAAGGACTGCTGTCTCATAATCAAGAGGTTGCAGGTTTGATCCTGGGTCCTCCTCGCATTTACCATTTTGAGTAGTGAGAAGATATTATTGTTATTATTATATAACCAGTAACGGCGCACTGTATGATAACGTGCAGTGAATACACTTGACTTGAGCATTCAAAGTTTTCATAGTCTTTCTCTGTACATTTAGCACTTGTTTGCTCAGAGGTTGATGCGCTTACTGCTTCCTGAGCAGCTCTTCTTTTCTCCACCCTAAAGCCACTGTTCTCTTCTTTCGTTGGCATCTTTTCACGTTAAAACCGATTAAGTCAGTGTTTGTGTTGCAATTACTTAGTATGTTTTCTTTAATTTTTCACTTAAGATGACACTTAAGTCTTCAATCTGCCTCAAGAATGATTTAAGATATGAAGAGGTAGGGGAAGTGACGGTGAAGGTGGTAGGGATGAGAACGGCGCCCGTATACATACACCGCATGGCCGCCCTGCTGCCCTTTGCCGAGAGTTGATTCTTCAAAAAAATAAAATAAAAATAAAAAGAGAAATAACCTTGGAGGTCAGTCATCACCCCGAAAGTGGATAGTAGATATCACGTAATATATGTGTACCAAATTTCAGGTCAATAGGTCAAATGTTTTGCGAGCTACAAATGATTTAAAATCCTGGACAGACAAATGAAAAGCCATGGTAGCATATTATATATAAAGATAAAAACATACATTTGATTTGAGTCTATAACAGCCAGTGTAAATTTATGGTATTTAATGTGGCTTAATCATTTCTTCTTGATGTCTTGTTGAGCAAAACAGAAATACCAGCTCACTACTCAAATGACTAAATGCAGAGATGACCCAGCATTTGAACGTATTACCTCGAGGTTGCTAAGCTGTATTATATCCACTACACCATCTGCGTAGATGATCTCTACAGAGCAGTGTTACCACTGTGACTACTGATTGATAATGAAATGCACAAACACCAACGTAGGCGAACGTCTTTTACATTGTGCCGACTGATAGTTGGACTTCAGCAACATATCAATTGAGCAATTTCTTTTTCTTCAGTTTTATTATTGAATAAAGGCATACTTGTTTTGTTTCACCTTTTGTAAGAAGTATTTCTTGGATATTTGGGCTTCAGTCTTTACATGTCCTACACTTCAAGTCAAAATTATGTTGATATTAACATTAACATATGAAAACATTTTCTTGTTTTAGCCATGTTTTCAGAATTTCTTCCTCGAGTTTCCTCTGTCATTCTACAGTATATTTACACAGATTGTTGTAGGCACGGAACATACATGAAATGTATATATTTCAAATCATGGTATTTCATTACATATATAATTCCTTACAAACGCTTCACCAGATAAACACTTCAACACAGACTTGAACTGCGAAGATTGCAGAAGGATGATGCATTCATCTGACTGAATTAGATGGAGCAGGCTTCAATCTACTAATCCATACATATGCAAAACAAAAAGAGACTATAAGTGCACTGATGAGGAGCTACAGCTTCTTGGCTTATGTCAGAAAAATTTAAGGAAGTCAGGGGGACAACGAAAGTTAGTTTTCTTTGATTTTTACTGAATCTATCAAACTTTTCCTATTTCAATCAATAAAACTGGTTAGTTTTCAAAAGTATACCAGTTAAGGTCTTATTCTCTTAGCTGTTTAACAAGCAAGGTGCCACAGTGTTATAATTATGGACTTTACTCGATGTAGGTTTCATTTTTGTGTCTTTTTTTGTAATTGTGTTTAATTTTGTTAACAACATTAAATTTTTACATTTTTATCCATTATCACAAATGTTTGATATATATGAATAAATAGCTCTTTTTTTGGACAATTCATATTGGCATCTGTTATCTGCTAATTCTGTATTACAAAGGAACAGATATAAATGCAATGTTTGAAATATTTGAATAACTGATCTATCCATTATCCATTCCAGCTAATCTTTAAAAAATCACACATTAGTTAAACAAGACTAATTGCTAAATTGTTGAGAATGAAACCCAGCCATGCTAGTCTTGCTGGAATACGTTTTAGAAACCAGAGTCTGTCCTGGCAGGACACAAATCTATAGCATGATACAGTCATGTCAGGCCAGTTTATTGACTGTAATCCTCTTAAAATCATGTCTGTGCATATTGAGAGAAAACAGACACCCGTAAAAAATGCACATGAATATGTTGTGAACATATACTCTTCATTCAGAAGGTATACCAGCCAGAACTCACTCTAGGAGGCAGACATTCTGGACCCATCTTCTTTGTCAATTCCCAAAATAAAACATTGGTGTCAACTTCATTCTAAATGTTTTTGAGTTGCCATTCATATAAGCAATATAGCAAGCTGATAAAGTCAACAGATGATTAATATCTTTATTATTTTTATCTCATGTGCTAATATGGCAGTTTTATCTTTTTATTTATCTTTCTAACCTACGTAGAGCCCTCCCAAATTCACAAATGTGAAAATCATATCACAGCCACTTTTGAAAAATGAACAAAAGTAGGAAGCTCCACTTTTTCTAGCTGCAGGTTATGAAATGGACATCTTAGCTTTGTGTTCTTTAGTTGGATAATGTGATGAGTTACCTTCAAGGTGCATGACTGTATGCTCAAGGTGTAATTGTTGAAATTCTGAGCTGTCATGTTCAGCATGTTTAAGGGTGTGCTACATTTATAAACTCAATCCATATTGCAATTCTAAATTCTAAGCAGTAGGGTCACACACTGAAGAGAGTCATTTAGACATAAAGATAGAAAATGCTATTTTTTCATTGGGATCCAAATGTTGGTTGTCAATCGTATTAAATATTTACCTCATGATCATTGAGTGTAAATTTGGTTGGGCCCTACTTTTATCTAGTAAATGTTATGCTTGGCTGTAGTGACTGGCAAATTAATGTCACATACACTAGTTTCATTAATCATATCTCTATTTTAAACAGGTAATATAAATTGTTTATGACTACATAAGGTATTACAGTTTCATACAAAGTCTCTTTGTCTCATTTTGCAGGTCTTGATAAATGATGTGTGGATTATAGTATTTTGTTGACTTGTACTGTATATGTTGGCTTTAATATGCATTTTGGCATTTCTAATTTTAATTCAACTCCAGAGGCATACATACACTTTTTTCATCATATATAGAAAACACATTTAATTTTGAAAAATCTGAATGCCTAACTTTTGTAAAAATAAAAAATAAGCAGTTGGGAAATTACATAAAGATCCTACTTTAGTTGCAGTATACTGTATCTTAAAAAATGCAACACATGCAAATTTCATTATAGCATGTTAAAATAAATGAGTATTTTCCTTTTCAAACCACGATAAAAATTCAACAGCTTAGCATTTTTTAAGTAAAACACAAAACAATAAAAGAACAAAGTAATTTTTCATTTGCCAGCACTGTGTATTTCTGCTTCTTTCAGAAACTGAACGAGTTGCTAGCAGCAATTTTTTCGATGATTAGCTTTTTGCTGTCATATCACAGGTTCACAGCCTGGCGTGAGCAGGATGTACAGTACAGTATATAATTAACTTCAAGCTGTAAAGTCTTACCACTTCAGGAGGGGTGAGGTGGCAGCCTACTTTACAAATGTTCCATTTTTTTTTCTTTTAAAATCAAAATCCACATATATTCTGGCAATTATTTTTCCTTATATTGTGACCTTTCTTTCTTTCTTTCTTTCTTTCTTTCTTTCTTTCTTTCTTTCTTTCTTTCTTTCTTTCTTTCTTTCTTTCTTTCTTTCTTTCTTTCTTTCTTTCTTTCCAGCTGAGACAGAACATTGGAAATGATTTGCTTAAGAGGATCTCTGTGGTAATTTCAACCTTTACTTGCTAACATGGGACCCTTGATTTACAATCTAAATGAGATCATGATTTACTTATCATGTACAGCTTTCCTCACCACTAACCCAACTGAAAGCAATAATTAAAAAAAAATTTAAATATGAGTGAAATATAGCTTGAAGACATATCACTGACCACAGCCACAGAAGAAAGGTAACTAAAGCTTTAGTAAAAAGAAAATGGACACAAGATATCAGAATGCACTGAACCACGCAACAGTGTACTGTACATGTGTAAATGAAGTTATTGAAAATGAAATGACACTGAAAAGTATGCAGGTTCAGATCCTGGGGTTGCTACAGTATTATCAGTCATCACTGAAAAAATATCTTCCCTCATTTTTCTAAAAAAATTAAGATATTCATACCATTCATTCTTTACGTCCATAGGTACTCATACATTTCCTCCCATAATTGAATACTTTAAAAATTTACAGTGTGTGAAAATAAACTCCGGTCACAACTCTGTGCAAAAAGAAGTCTCATCAACTAATATTGCATTGTTTAATTCGAGATCTCTTAATGGCAAAGCATTGGTGCTGTCACAATTCATCATTGATACAAAACTTGATATGTTGTGCTTAACGGAGACCTGGCAAATACCAAATGAATTTACTACTCTCACGGAGGCGACACCACCTGGTTACCCTTTCGTCACAGAGCCTCGTAGCTCAAGACAAGGCAGAGGACTTGCAGTAATTGTCAGAATGGAATTAAACATCAAAAGGATCCCAATTGATTGTCCATTGTCTTTTGAGTGTCTGGCTCTTAAACTAATAATGGAATCAGGTCCTGTCTTACTCATTGTTCTTATCTGATCTGACTGAACTATTAACCCACTTAAGTTCCTTTTCCCAGAGAGTCATTCTTCTTGGTGATTTCAACATCCATATTGACATCCCCACATCTAAACTGAGAAATGAATTCCTATCCTTACTGGACTGTTTTGACTTGACACAAACATGTTGATTTTCCCACCCATTCTGGTGGTCATATACTGGACTTGATCTGTACATCTGGATTATCTGTTGCCAACACTTACAGCACTGTTTTGGAACTCTCTGACCATAAAGCAGTACTTTTACTGTCTCATTACCTCTCCCTCCTCTTACCTGTAAATGACAAATTTCTTAGAGAAACCTTAAAAATATCTGTCCCTCTGTTCTTGCTGGATCCATTTCTGATCTTTTACTGTCTTCACCTATTCCATCAACACTAGATAGTCTTGTTGACCACTATAACACAGCCCCTCACTCAGCATTAGATAAAACAGCTCCTTTAAAACATAAGGAGGTTTCCTTTAAGCGTTCAGCTCCTTGGTATAATTCAGAAGTGCGATCTATGAAAGCAGCTGGCCGACGCCTTGAGAGAATGTCATGTAAGTCTGGCCTCACCGTGCACATCCATGCTTTCTCTGACCACCAAAGAGCTTACAGAGAAGCACTAACTGCTGCCAAGAACACCCATTATGGCAGAATAATAGAAAGTGGCCATGACAACCCAAGGGTTTTGTTCTCTGTAGTTAATAAATTACTTCGACCTGCATCTGGCCCAACTACCTCTTCTTTTTTCCATAACAAAATTAAAGATCGAAATAATTCAACTAACATAAATACATCATCTGTTTATATCTTTCCCTGTTTTCCCACTCCATCCAGCTCCTTCTCTAAGTTCTCACCAGTCACATCTGCTTTTGTTAATGACCTGCTTTGTAAGATGAGGGCGACTACTTGTGGACTGGACCCCATCCCCACCATACTTCTTAAATCCTGCTTTCATGCCATAATCCCGACTATTACAACAATAGTAAACTCATCCCTTGACACTGGTTTTGTGCCGCTCACTTTTAAAACCGCTTCTGTAACCCCAATGTTAAAAAAGTCTGGTCTTGATGCTGACAACCTTAACAATTTTCGACCTATTTCCCTCTTACCTTTTCTGTCAAAAGTTCTTGAGTGTGTTGTAGCCTCCCAACTCACCAACTACTTAACTTCTAATAATTTGATGGAACCCTTTCAGTCTGGTTTCAGAGCAGAGCACAGCTGTGAAACTGCTCTGCTACGGGTAACAAATGATTTGATTATGGCAGCAGACTCTGGACAAACCAGCATATTAATTCTGTTAGACCTCAGTGCAGCATTTGGCACTGTCAGAGATGACATTCTACTGTCCAGAATGGAGAACATGCTGGGTATCTCTGGCACTGCCCTCCAGTGGTTCAAGTCCTATCTGACTGATAGGCAAGAGTTTGTTAGTCTTGGCAAATGCAGGTCCAGCATAGTGCCAGTCATACAAGGGGTCCCACAGGGCTCTGTCCTTGGTCCTCTGCTTTTCTGTATTTATATGCTTCCCCTTGGCCATATTATTCATAGCTTTGGACTGGGTTATCATTTTTATGCAGACAATACTCAACTCTATTTCAATGTTAAAAGTGGAACTTCATCAGAGCTTTCTCAGCTCACAACTTGCCTAAGTGAAATTAAAACCTGGATGGAGCAGAACTCTTTAAAGTTAAATTGCAACGAAACTGAACTCCTGCAAATTGGGACTAAAGTGCTACTTAATAAAATGAGCTCCTTCCCAGTCAATCTTGGCGGTGATCTCATCAGACCTGCCTCTACTGCAAAGAATCTTGATGTCATGTTTGATTCCTCCCTTTCTTATTCTGCCCACATAAATCACATTAAGAAACGTTCTTACTTTCACCTCCGTAACATATCACATGTTCGTTCCTTCCTCTCCTTGTTTAACCCTGAGAAACTTGTCCATGCTTTTATCACATCCCACATCGATTATTGTAATTCCCTACTAGCAGGTGCCCCTTCTGATCTTATATTACAGCTCCAGCTTATTCAAAACTCGGCTGCAAGAGTCCTTACATGCACCAGCAGCAGTGAGCACATAACACCCATCCTGCTTCGCCTTCACTGGCTCCCTGTGTCTTACAGAATTGAATATAAAATTCTACTAATAACCTACAAAGCCTTAAATGACCTTGTGCCAAACTACATCAGTGACCTTCTCCATCACTATGTGCCTGGCCGCCCACTAAGGTCCTCTGATTCTGGCAGTCTTGTTGTGCCCCACACTAATCTACACTCAATGGGTGACAGGGCCTTCAGCTGTATAGCACCCAGACTTTGGAATGACCTACCAAAATTAATTATATCAGCTGACTCCATGAATTCTTTTAAAAAACATCTCAAAACTCATCTGTTCAGGAAGGCTTTTAGCTCTACCTGACTTTATTACCCTTCTTTCAGTTTACCTCTATGTCAAGATGCTCATGTAACCTGTGTGTGTGTGCTAGACCAGTGTTTCTCACCCTTTAAGTATTTGCGACCCGAGTTTTCATAACAGTTTTAATCGCACCCCCCTAACGTTTTTTTGAAACCCTAATAAAATTTATTCCTATATTTTTTGCTGCAGATACACCACTACAAGTTTAAAATTTTCCTATGAATAGCGAAATTACGCCACACATGGGCAACATTTGCGCCCCCTTTTTTGTTACTTTTGTTACTACTTTTGTTACACACCCCACAGTTTCAGAACCGCTGTGCTAGACCATCAATTATGTTGTATGTTAGAAATACTATCTTACTCTTCTTTATTTATTTATTTGGTTTAGTACAATGCTATATACTGTATACCTTGCCGTTCTTTCTTAAACTCTGTGAAGTTCCTTGAGCATGGGAAAGGCGCTATATAAATAAAATGTATTATTATTATTATAAGTTTAAATTGGCTGCGTGTGAGTGAATCTATGTCCTGTAATGGAGGAATGTCTTATCCACCTCCTCACAAAACTGAACTGTATTGAGTGGCTTCAAGTACGAATAAAATGATTATCATGCATTATATAATTTGATAACATCATAACAATGATTGGAATAAATGGCAGGATTTAAACATGCAAATCATATTTTTTACTATCATTCAGTCTAAAGGTTAAAACTATGGGCAGTTCTCATTCATCTGTCCACTTATACAGTGACATACTGTTTGTTATGATTGACTTGTCTTAATGGCATAGTATGGATGAGACAAATAAGGAGATCTTCTGTATTCATTTTAGTTCATCAGATACCATACAATAGAAGAAGAAGAATACCTCTATCCACACAACACAATGTGGTGGCACAATTACATCCCGCTACCTTTGACCCTACTTTAAATGTGGATTTAATGTAGCATTTTTCCTGTTAAACACTGTTTCTTTCTTACTCAGGACCAGCAATTTCTGCCTGTTTAGCCTGGAACAGTTTGCTGAGCTAATAACCAAAACCTAAAAGTTTCAAACAGAAGCCTGGGCTTTACTATCCAAAAAACTGGCAGCATCCATATACAGTGTCCCTTGAACTGATCCAGGGCACTTATGGCAGCATGCGTCCAAGGTGGTAGAATGTGACTGGCTACACAGTTATTCATCCTGTTCTATGTCTACATTATGACATTAGCTTGTTTTAAGAAGTCCAGAGAGCTTTACTTTGATGTTTTTCCTCTTTTTTTCCTCTCATGAAGCTTTCCTATTCATGAGGTTGCAAGCAATCCAGCATATATTATTAGGTTTTAGGCACTCTGTCATCAGAACATGATTTGCATCTCTTTATTTATTTAAAAAATCTCTTTTTAAGATGAGACACCTCTTGCAATAGCTTATCCATTCTGTGTACTGGTAAAATGACTGCTTTATCTCTACTACCCATGTCTTAGAAGTTAACCAGTGCAGTCCCCATTTACATCTCAGAATATTGGCAGCGGCTAGCATCATTATCGGCTTTTGGTCTTTGGGTGGGAGTGATATTCTGGTGCCTGGGTATTCTGGTGAAGCCACTTGAAACCGATTTGTTGCTATAGTGACCTGACTGCAAAAGGGGAGAATGTGCCTACTTTTAGTCAGAAGCTTTGTGTCTTGTAGTTGAATTCATCAACATTAACCTGCTATTTCACTTTCTTCTGCAAGCCAGCTCTAAATTTCGGCTTCATCAAACTTCAGGCTCCAGGCTGGGGAAAACTTCAAACAAAAGTTTGTGTTTATTTTCATAGATTGTCCTACTGTATTTTCATAGATTGTCCTCCTGTACAGCCTTAATCAGGACCAGAGCAAAATACTCCTTGTTCTCAAATTAGAATAACACTTCTAGCAATGCACTCTTTCTTTAGGGTGCCTTCTTTTAAAAAATGGTATCTAACTTAATTCATGAAAAGATTAAAACACAAGAAATGCTTGAGACGTACACATAACAAATAACTGTGGTTGCACCTACTTGCATACTGCACTTACCCTTGGCTTTGTTTATTCCTGTTTGTCCAAAAACAATTTTTTAACATCTTTCTGTTTTTGGAATACACTTACCTTTTATTGTGGGCGAAGTCAATCATTTACTTCCATAAAGGTGACCCCTTTGTGTTCCGGCTTCTAACAGTACAATCTGTAATACATTGTCATCCTGTTTGGGACTGGAGTAATTTGAAAACTACCAGAAGAGTGGATAGAGAAACTATCAGGACTTTGGAAGTGGTTATCATAACATCTTTTAAGCTGATATTTATTCTCTTCAATTATATCATACACAGGCAGTGATATACTGTATATTACTGTATTATTTTCATGATAGGGTAAATTTTATGACCGAGACTACTTACCAATCAGAGCAGTGCTGTGTCTAATGTCTCCATGTTCTGCCAGGACAGTAAATATGATCACTCTTTTTTCATAAATGAGCATACTGCATTCTTGTCATTGAGAAATGATTGTTTCGTATGCTTTATTCCTATGTGACCATTGCTGTCTGCAACTCCATATTGACACGCATCATGGTCTTGTTTTATCCATGTCCTCAGCTCCACATCATATTTCTGTCTCCTGCAACCTTATTTCTTAGCGTAAGCCTCTATGTTTCTGGCTGCACCTGTAGAGAATCTATGATACTGTGTCTGTGCTGTTAAACAGACTGTAATATACTGTTTTGCATTTTTTGATAGCATTTTACTTGCAGATAGGTATAAACTAACTTAAGACATATACATCAGCAAATAAAAGAAGACTAAAGTAAAGGTTTAACTGACAAAGTTATCAAATCATGAGGTAGGAACTCTACCTAAAAAGTAAAAGGGGTTACAACATGCAGTGTAGTATTATGAGTGAAAAGTATTATGTAGAATTATGAGTGAAAAGTCTTGCTATGTTGCAAGAAATAACATATATGGGCTTTTCTTTCTCTCCTTTAGAAACTTGGACATTCTAATCACGGTGCCCATGTTGTATTGGACAACAGTGCAGCTATTAAAAGGTCCATTTAATGTGTTTTTTCTTTCCTGCCTCAACTGCTGGAAAGGTCGAGAATCTCATATAGCTACACTGGGGAAATAGCAGATCAAGATCAGAGTTTGATGTCAAGATATCAACATTGTGTGTGCGCCACTTGGCTTCCGAGAATACGTCTCTCATACAAAATAGCTCAAACAGCTGGTTTGAAGCAGATTTTATAGTACCTTTTAAACATATGGAATACAGCAAATTAGGCAAGATTGCATTTCACATCCAAAGTGAGTGCGCAGCCTGCCCCCAAGGTTCTTCTTTGGATCCCTCACATAATAAATAATATAACAATTCATTTAGTGTCAGAAGAAACAGAGTATAGGATGCTGGCCTATGTATATATAAAATTGTATGGTGCATAAGTCTAGGGAATTTATGCATAAGCTAAATAGTGAAACCATATCTGTAAGCAGAGAAACAGCCTTATTCTAGATCTACACAGCAGTGAGGAAAAGTAAAGTCAAGTTAAGTCAATTTTAATTACAGAGCACATTTAAAAACAACAGAAGCTGACCAAAGTGCTGTACGGCTTTCATAAATAAACAAGTACAAAGAGTATATACACACTTATATACTATCAATATATATATATATATATATATATATATATATATATATATATATATATATATATATATATATATATATATTGTCAAAAGATGAGACAATAGAGCCAAAAAAAGGTTTGGGGCAGCCTTCCATATAATTGATCCTGGCTGCGAAATGATTGATTTTGTCTACAAGTATGTACAGATTGGAGTCCAAAGCAGAACTGACTGGTGAAGTTGAAATGGTGGGTTTTTAAAGTGTGGCAGAGGAAATGAGGAATTACGACCGGAACTGGAAGTGACATCATCGGGCTCATGATCAGAAGTGCCATCATCTGCACAGGAAGTGACGTCATCGGGCTCATGACCTGAAGTAGCGTTGTAAGGACTAGAAATGACATTATCAGGCTTTTGACTGGAAGGGACATCATGGAGGCCAGGTGAAATTTCCCATAACGGGTTTGCAGTGTAAAGAGAGAAAGGATTAGTGCACTTCGCCACCCCTTGGTGTGGCATGGAATTACATTCCTTCAAGCCCTTTAGCTGCCTCCCATGCTCACGTGTGTGACCCCCTAGCCCAGACCAACTGGGTCGGGCATTCCTGACCGAGAGGTAGTGAACCCGAAAAAGGGCGTAGGGATTCCTTGCGATGAACAAGCAAACACTTGTAAGGCTGTAGGTCAAGAAACCATCTGTTGACCCATGGATTCGATTCCCTGTGTAGGGCCATCCACTGTAAAGGTGCATGATCCGTAACCAGGGTGAATTCACGGCCCAAAAGGTAGTACCTCATCTGTGTAATCTTCCATTTGATCGCCAAGACCTCCCTCTCCACCACCGCATACCTGGTTTCTCATTCCAGCAGTTTCTGGCACAGGAACATGACGGGGTGTTCAACACCATTGACACTATGGCTCAGCATGGCCCCCAGGCCTGTGACCAAAGCGTTCATCTGGAGAATGAAAGGTAAAAAGAAGTTAGGAGCTTTAAACGCTGGTGCTGATGTAAGTACCTGCTTCAAGTCACTAAATGCACTGTCTGCCTTATTAGTCCATACCACAATGTTTGGAGCCCTCTTCCTTGTCAAGTCAGTCAAGGGCGCTGCTCTCTCAGAAAATCGGAGAACAAACCGATGGTTGTAACCCGCTAAGCCGAGAAAGGCTTGGACTTGCCGATTGGTCCTCAGACGGGGCCATTTCAATATGGCATCTATTTTGGAGCACTGTGGCTTCACGGTACCCAAACCACCAGGTAGCCTAAATATTTGGCTTCGTTCAGTCCAAAGAAACACTTCTTTGGATTAATTCGAAGTCTGGCTTCACCAAGTGTCTGTAATACCGCTTGGACCTACTTTAAGTGTTCTTCCCAAGTGCTAAAATAGATGACAACATCATCCAGGTAGGCTGCACTATGTGAGTTATGACGCTGGAGCACTTTATCACAAGGAGAAGGAAAGTCGCATGTGCCCCAGTGTAACCCAAATGGGAGTACACAATACTGCCAGTGACTGCTAGGGGTACTAAATTCAGTCTTAGCCTTTGCAGAGTCCATTAAAGGAACCTGCCAGTACCCTATTGTCATGTCAAGCATGGTCAAATATTTAGTCTGTCCTAGCCTCTCGAGGAGGTCTTCCAACAAGGGGAACTCTGGAACACTTTTTTCCTTGCTTAGATCGCTAACAAGTCCCCCAGACTCTCTTTCCTTGCACTGCCTTTCTAATGAATTTTGTAACACCTTAATGACATTTTTTAATGATAAAATCCAGGCAATACATTATAATTTAGGCTCTGTTGCTATTGACTCCACCATTGATGATTTTCCTCCTCCTACTCATTCATTTTCCATGTTTGAGCTTCCTTCCACCTCAGAAATCATGGATCTCATCAATAGCTCTAAGCCTTCAACCTGTCACTTGGATCCAATTCCCACTGTTCTGATTAAAACCTGCCTTCCCTCGCTAGCTCCTCTTGTTGTTTCAATTATTCACTCATCACTTTCCACCGGAATTGTTCACCAGTCTATGAAAACTGCAGTGATTCACCCCCTACTGAAAAAACCTGGGGTTGACCCTACTGACTTTAATAATTTCCGACCAATTTCTAATCTTCCTTTTATTTCAAAGGTTCTTGAAAAAACTGTGGCTTCCCAACTTCATCAGTATTTATCTGCTAACAGTTTATACGAACCATTCCAGTCAGGCTTCCGACGTTTTCACAGCACTGAGACGGCACTAGTTAAGATCACTAATGATCTTTTAGTGGCTGCAGACTCAGGCCTAATCACAATCCTTGTTCTTCTTGACCTCAGTGCTGCATTTGACACTGTCTGTCATTTCACCCTGCTAAAAAGGCTATCTGCACTAGGTATTTCTCACATTCCGTTAACTTGGTTTAAGTCATATCTTACAGACAGAACTCAATTCATTCAGCTGGATACATGTACCTCCACTCCCACTCCTGTAGTATCTGGGGTTCCTCAGGGTTCTGTCCTTGGCCCCTTGCTGTTTATCATTTATCTGCTTCCTTTGGGTGTCATTTTTCGTAAATGGAAGATAAACTTTCATTGTTATGCAGATGACACCCAGTTATATATTTCCACTTCACCATCTGCATCGCTTCCACCATCCTCACTTACTGATTGCCTTGCTGAGATCAAGTCTTGGTTATCTTCCAACTTCTTGCAGTTGAACTCTAATAAAACTGAGGTGCTTCTTATGGGCACGAAATCTGCAATAGCGAAGGCATCAAAGATCTCAGTAGTAATAGACAATACTTCTGTTACCTGTACTGATCAGATAAAAAGCCTTGGTGTAATTCTGGACAGCACGTTATCTTTCCAGTCTCACATCAGTTCTGTTACTCGAGCAGCTTACTTTCACCTGCGAAACATTAATCGCTTGCGTCCATTTTTGTCAAATCACTCTACTGCCATTTTAGTCAACAGTTTGGTCACCTCCCGCCTGGACTATTGCAATTCACTTCTCTTTGGTCTGCCTCAAAAGTTATTACATAAACTTCAACTTGTTCAAAATTCGGCTGCTCGTATAATTACTAAAACACCCTATTCTGATCACATTACACCCGTTATTCAGCAGCTTCATTGGCTGCCAATAAAGTTTAGGGTCAACTACAAAATTTTAGTCCTTACATATAAGGCCATTCATAATCTTGCCCCCACATATCTCTCACAGCTCCTACAAGTCACTAAACCCTCTCGTATGCTCAGATCCTCTTTTTCCATTAACTTAAATAATCCACCAGCACGTCTTGTTACGATGGGATATCGCGCATTTAGCAGATCGGCACCTTCCTTATGGAACTCATTACCTGCTTATCTTAAGAATATGACTACCCTTCACCAATTTCAGGCTAATCTTAAAACTTATCTGTTCAAAATTGCTTATTCATTGTAACTGTTATTGCTGTTTTATCTGATGTTTTATTTGGATTTTAAATTGTCTAGTTATTGAATGTTTATTTTTTAACCTGATTGTACAGTGACCTTGAGTTTTTTGAAAGGCGCTTCAAATAAAATGTATTATTATTATTATTATTATTATTGTGGCTTTGGAAAGGCATTAAATTGAGAAACTTGATTAAGTCGACAGAAGTCATTGCAAAACCTCCAACTTACGTCCGGCTTACCAACCAAGACAATAGGACTGGACCAGGGACTATGACTATGACTATATATATATATATATATATATATATATATATATATATATATATACAATAAACAAATACACCAAAAAATAATACTAACATACGAGTTTAAAAAGCTAAGGATAAAGATAGATTATCAGGCGGGATTTAAAAGTGACCAAAGTAAGTGCTCACCTAATATAAAAAGGTAGACTATTTCAAAGTTTAGGGGAAGCCACTGCAAAAACATGGTCTACTCCAAGCTTAAGTCCAGATCTCGGCACAACAATAACTTCAGGACAGAGGACCTAAGTGATTATGAAAGAAAATAAGGGTGTAAGTGGTCAGTAAGATAAAGGGGGCTAAACCATTCAGGGACTTACAAACAAACAGTAACATTTTAATCTCAGTCCCGTAGCAAACAGGAGGCCAGTGAAGAGAAGCTAAGATTGGTGTGATGTGATTCTATTTTTGTGTCCCTGTTAAAAGCCTGGCAGTAGCATTCTGGATGAGCTGAATTTGAGCAAAGAATGACTGATTAACTCCAATGTATAATGAGTTGCAATAGTCAAGCCGAGAAGAGACAAACACATGCATTAGTGTTTCAAAATCATGTACAGAAAGAAAGGGCTTGATTTGAGCCAATACCCTGAGCTGATAGAAACAGGCTTTAACAAATGGAGTTAATGTGTTTATCAAATTTGAAGGCATTATGAAAAATCACATAGAGATTTTTTGAGAACAGTTTACAGTAGATTGTCAAGAGGCCAAGATTAATTTTTGTAGCAAATGTTAGATCTAAAAGTTCCAAGAACATACTTGTTTTATTTTTTGTCATTTATAATTAAAAGAAAACTGACATCCATGTTCTAATATCTTCCAGATGTTCCAATAAAGGTTTAAGAGAATTTGTTTTGATCTTTTGGAAAATATATCTGTGTACCATGCGTGTGGCAATGTAAAGAAATAGTGTTTTTTATAAATGGATCTTAAGGGCAACGTGACAGTGAAAAAAGAATAGGCCCCAGAACAGATCCTTGAAGGACCCCATAGGTGACAGGAACCAAGGATGAGAAGAAATTGCCCAGGCTGACTGAAAAGCTTTTGCCTGTGAGGTATGACCTGAACCTTTCCAAAGAAGGTCATTAGCTGATGAAAGCTTTAAAAATGTCTTTGCATATTATATAAGGGCACAACTAGAATATGGTTTAAAGATGTACTTCATACAAATTTTAAAGACTTTTGGACACACAGGTTTCATTACTTATGGGGCCAATGTCCAAGCAGAAAAGCTTCCTAAATTGAATGATCTTTTCATATAAAATACAGAATTACCAAATTTGACAATCAATTGTATTTTAAGCTGAACTGGTATTTTTGATCAAAATGTTGTTTTTTAAGTTCTGAATACTATGTAGAAATACTAGCCAAAGATACAGAATCTTACTTTGTTCCATAACATATTAGAAAATTGTAGACACAGTATATGTTTCAACATTTAGCCAACGTTTTGCCCATTCATATTCTAAAACCTAACTCCATTTACAGGACAATGGATGTTGAAGCATATTCAGGCAGCATTGGACCCATGGCAAGAACCAATCCTGGACAGCTCCTTGGAGAGCATCTTCACTTAGGTCTATTTAAAGATGGACAATAAACTAACAGACATATTTATGATGCTGAAGGAAAATGGGATACCTGGCGAAAACACATATCGATCCAGAAGAAATCAAAATATACACACTGTGATTGGCCCATGATAGTATGGCTTTTGTGCTATGTGGTTGCAGCAGTAGCTGTAGAAGCAGCACTAACTACTGTGCCTCTTTCATATAGGTTTGTCAAATGCAGTTTCTAATGTTAAACATGCTTATGAGGAAAAAAAAAACATTTGGTGTTATATATGTGACCTTGAGAGATGCTCTGGACACAGTGGCTCCCGTTAAAACAAAAGTGATCAAAGCACATAGAAACTCTCCCTGGTTTAATGAAAACACTCGAGCTCTTAAATTAGAGTGTCGAAAACTGGAGCGCAGATGGAGAACAACAAAGCTACATGTCTTTCAAATTGCATGGACAGAGAGTGTTAATAAATATAAAAAAGCCCTCTTTAAAGCTCGCTCAGAATACAATTCTACATTAATAGATAACAATATTAAAAGTCCTCGGGTACCGTTTAGAACAGTGACTAAATTAACACTAGAATTATCAGAGCCTACGAAAAAACTCGTAAATCCGTCCCACCTTAAATCGCGTCTTAAATCCGTTTGCACCTCTCCGCCAGAGTCCTTTGTCATCTAAATGTGCTGATAAACAAAAGCTACTAGCAGCCAGCTATTCCATCCCCCCACCGACTTAGAATGAACTTCTCTCCTAGCTCAAGCCTTGCCTTGATTTGATTACCTGGGATTGAAGTGGAGTTTTAGAGTGGAAATAATTCTAGCATTATTTGGAATACACGCATTTCATGTGTGTTCCATTTCTATAGTAGGCTGTGCAAACACATTTTTAAAACAGAAACGTTTTTCATATTCTAATAGTAAATGACAAAATGTAGGCATAAACTATATAACGTATGTAGCCTGAAGTCCATATATCAAAGAAACACTTTCACAAAAGGTACAAATAGAGTACACGTGCGCCTTCATTCAAAAAATTGAAAAAAAAAAAGCTGCGTTAGCATGCCACATTGACATTCTTACTATATCCGCCGTGGTGGCGTAGAGGTATCAGCTCCTGACTGGGAATCTGAGGGTGGTGAGTTCGATCCCGCACGGCTCCACTTTGAGAAATGAACTGCTCTTATTCTTACAATTTTAGAATAACAACATAAATTTGATTTCAGTCTGTAACAGCCGGTGTAACTTATGATACTGGTAAAGGGTTAGCTTTTTTTTTTTTTCTTTTTATTCACTTTTCATTCTCGCAGTCGCATTCAGAATCAATCAATACAACCCCATCTGACACAGCTGGTTTCACATAAATAAAAGTGCACTTTTATTCAAGACTATAACCGAAGAATAAAGAAAGCAAGTTACAGTTGGTGGTTGATACAACAGCTTGCGTGGTGCAATGTTAAGAACTGCTGATTTCCGATCCGTGCTATATAAAATCATCACATTCAAATATTAACAGTTCCCACACATCCAAGGTCCGCCATTCCTACATTTACGACATGTGTACTTGTTGCAGTGTACACACCTCTCTGTGCTATGGTTCCTATTACAGTGAATGAGCACCTGACACTGTACTTTCTTCCCTGGGGGAAGCTGAGGTCTTAGAACGGAAGTTTGTTGATGCTGTATCATCTTTTCTTTTTCCATCGCCTTTTCCTGTAAGAAGCGACGACGAAGTTCCTCTGCAAGGTGAGCCATGAACACTCTTCTTTTCTCAGTGGACCCCGTGCATGCCTTATACAGTACGTGTGCGTTCATCGCTGCTAGGTCAAGGATGTTGTAGAACACAGCAACCGGCCACCTGCGTGTTCCTGTTCGCACTGAACAAGCACGCGCCTTCTGGTCCATTTTTTCTGGGGAAAAAAGAAAGACAAATATATGTGACATTTTGAAGAAATCATTTTATCACCAGAATAGCACCAGAATACTTCGTCACACTAATATTTTTTTCATTAGCATACCTTCATGTGGTTGTAGTCTGTGACCGTGTTTGTTTTTTTTTTTTTTTATCTTGCCCAATCTCCACATCATGGTGCATTGTGCTGAGAATGCAGACAGACTTCATCTTTTTGGGCACAAACACTGTCAGCATGGCACTGGGAGATCTAAACACCAGCGTGGAGAATTGTTCGTGTACTGAACTGACTTTAGCTGCAGGTGGAAGTTCCCGTCACACTTTATTCATGGTGCCAAGCAGAGTTGTATTGCGGTGCAGCAGTCTATTAGCCAGCGAAAGTGACATGAAGTTACACCGGCTGTTACAGACTGAAATCAAATTTATGTTGTTATTCTAAAATTGTAAGAATAAGAGCAACTCATTTCTCAAAGTGGAGCCATGCGGGATCGAACTCACCACCCTCAGATTCCCAGTCAGGAGCTGATACCATTACGCCACCGCACCGGTTGTAGTAAGAATGTCAATGTGGCATGCTAACGCGGCTTTTTTTTTTTAAATTTTTTGAATGAAGGCGCACGTGTTCTCTTATTTGTACCTTTTGTGAAAGTGTTTCTTTGATATATGGACTTCAGGCTTCATACGTTATATAGTTTATGCCTACATTTTGTCATTTACTATTAGAATATGAAAAACGTTTCTGTTTTAAAAATGTGTTTGCACAGCCTACTATAGAAATGGAACACACATGAAATGCGTGTATTCCAAATAACGCTAGAATTATTTCCACTCTAAAACTCCACTTCAATCCCAGGTAATCAAATCAAGGCAAGGCTTGAGCTAGGAGAGAAGTTCATTCTAAGTCGGTGGGGGGATGGAATAGCTGGCTGCTAGTAGCTTTTGTTTATCAGCACATTTAGATGACAAAGGACTTAGATGTGCAAACGGATTTAAGACGTGATTTAAGGTGGGACGGATTTACGAGTTTTTTCGTAGGCTCTGGTAATTCTAGTGTTAACAAATGGAAATTCAGATCAACAGTGCAAAATACCAACAGATATTAGCAGTACAGACTTTATGAACTTCTTCAATGAGAAAATTAAAAATATAAGATCCCAGATCTCTGCATCACACTACAAACCAAATACTTAGCAGACCTTGTCTCACATTGCATTCAACGCTTTAGTAATTTTAATCCTGTAACTGAGCAGGAAGTCTTAACTTTAATTTCTAAAATGAAGCCCACTACTTGTTCCCTAGATCCAGTGCCAACAAAACTAGTAAAAAGTGCAATGAATGTTCTTGCAGCGCCTATTCTAAACATTATCAGTAGTTCATTATTGCATGGCACAGTACCTGATGCACTAAAAGTGTCAGTCATTAAACCATTACTTAAAAAGTCAGACCTAGACCCACACATACTAAATAATTATAGGCCTATTTCAAATCTACCGTTTCTCTCCAAAATACTAGAAAAAGTAGTCGCCAATCAGCTTCAGTCACACCTTACGCATTACAATTTATTTGAGAAATTCCAGTCTGGTTTTCGTATTGGTCATAGTACAGAAACGGCACTAACGCGGGTTGTAAACAACATTCTGATATCCTCTGATGAAGGAAACTCCACTGTAATTATGTTGTTGGACTTAAATGCAGCATTTGACACCATCGACCATTCTATTTTACTACACAGGCTAGAAAATGATGTGGGGCTTACAGGCACTGTGCTCGCTTGGTTCAGTTCTTATTTATCAAATCGATTCCAATATGTACAGAAATGTGCTGACAGTACTCCATCATTATACACAGAAGTTCAATATGGTGTCCCGCAGGGCTCAGTACTGGGACCTTTATTGTTTTCACTTTACATACTTCCACTGGGATCTATCATTAGGAAACATAATGTTAATTTTCACTCGTATGCAGATGACACCCAGTTATACCTTTCATTTAAATCAGATGAAGTTTCTCCGATATTGTCTTTAATTAGTTGTGTTAGCAACTTAACACTAGAACTACCAGAGTCTACGAAAAAACTCGTAGATCCGGCCCACCTTAAAACCGTTCTCACCTCTCTTTTGTCTTCTAAATGTGCCGATTTGGAGGAGCAGCGAGCAGCCGGCTATTCCGTCCCCCACCGTCGCAGAACGTTCACTAAGTTTTTCCAGCTCATGGCTTGTTTGATTATCTGGGAGTGACTGAACTGCTGGAGTTTTAGAATAGAAATAATAGATCGCTATTTGGAATACATGCATTTCATGCGTGTTCCGTTTCTACAGTAATCTGTGTAAACACATTGCTAAAACAGAAACTTTTTCATATTTTAGTAATAAATGTTGCAAAATAGGGCGGCACGGTGGTGCAGTGGGTAGCGCTGCTGCCTCGCAGTTGGGAGATCTGAGGACCTGGGTTCGATTCCCGGGTCCTCCCTGCGTGGAGTTTGTATGTTCTCCCCGTGTCTGCGTGGGTTTCCTCCCACAGTCCAAAGACATGCAGGTTAGGTGGACTGGCGATTCTAAATTGGCCCTAGTGTGTGCTTGGTGTGTGGGTGTGTTTGTGTGTGTCCTGCGGTGGGTTGGCACCCTGCCCGGGATTGTTTCCTGCCTTGTGCCCTGTGTTGGCTGGGATTGGCTCCAGCAGACCCCCGTGACCCTGTGTTCGGATTCAGCGGGTTGGAAAATGGGTGGATGGATGGATGTTACAAAATGTAGAATGTGTAAAGCCCGAGTTCCTAAGATCAAATAAACACTTCCACAAAAGCTTCACACACCATATAACAGTTTCTGTGGCGTAGCACGCTAAGATTTGCTTCTCAAACCAAGTAACTTTTCTCTGCCTCACAAACATGAGTTCAATTCCCCGCTAGGGATAAAGTGTTACTTCTTTTTTTTGTTTTTAACCTCAAACGGACATAAAATTTGTAAATTGGTATGCACTGTCAGTTAATGAGATCGTTATATTTTCATGTGGGATGCTCCTTTTAAAATATTTTTTTAACAATTGAGACTGCAATTAACATGAATAACTGTCCTTATAACTTATTTTTTTCAAGATCCATAACACACAGACAGAAAGAGCACTGCGTAATACAGAGACAGACAGGCAGAGATATACAAACAAACAGGGAAGACACATGTACTGAAAGAAAAAAAAATCAACATGTGCGTTGTTTCTGTAGCACTGAATGAGCTCACCCGGTCTAACATCACCCCTCCCCCGATCTGGCTCTCTAAGTAACAGCGCAAGTACAGATGCAAACCAAGTGTAATCAAGAGTACTGGTTCGATCCCCACTCACTCCTATATTTGCCGTTTTCAGTAGTAAGCTGCTCTTTTTGTTAATATTATACAGTACACACATGCACTTGATTTGTGTCTGTACTTGCACTGTTACTTAGAGAGTCAGATCGGGGGGAGGGGTGATGTTAGACCAGGTGAGCTCATTCAGTGCTGCAGAAACAACGCACATGTTGATTATTTTTTTCTTTCAGTACAGGTGCCTTCCCTGTTTATTTGTATATCTCTGCCTGTCTGTCTCTGTATTACGCAGTGCTCTGTCTGTCTGTGTGTTATGGATCTTGAAAAAAATAAGTTATAAGGACGGTTTGCTGACTTGGAGCACCACTGCCTTACTGTGCCACAGAGACGCGAGTTCGATTCCCAGCTTTGAAGAAAGTGATTTTTTTTTCCTCAAACGGACATTGAATTTATAAATTGGCATGCACTGTAAATCGTTAACTTTAAAATGTCAATCGCGGTTATTTCTGTTGATTAATTCATGCTTTTTTACTTAGAGTCAGAACAGGAGCTTTTTCAGCTTATTCAGCTTCTGATCTGACTCAAACAGCGCCAGTATAACTTCACACCCAACCTGACGCTGTTCGTTTTCAAATAATATTGCATTACTTCGACGATGTTTTCTGATTGGTACTATTCGCGTCATAAAATGATTTCTTCAAAACATCACATATATTTGTCTCTTTCTTTTTTAAAATGTGCGTTGTAGCACTCAGCAACTGGCCACCTGCATGTTCTTGCGCACACTAAATCAGACAGCGCTATATGCAATCATCAGATTCAAATGTTAAGTTATATAGCACAGAATGGAAATCAGCAGTTCTTAGCATTCCACCACGCAAGCTGTCATATCAACCGCCTACTGTAACTTGCTTTCTTTTTTCTTCGGTTATAGTCTTGAATAAAAGTGCACTTGTTTTGTTATACTTTTACATCAACATATGTTCCTGTGTTTGAGCTACATGGGCATGGTCAAAAAATACGCGTGTAATGCCACGAAAAGTGCATGCAGACACTTCAGTTCGCAAGCATTGGTACGACAATGCAGTCACATGTACACTGCAGAGCTTTGGCGCGTCTTTATGTGAAAACAGCAGTGTCAGATGGGGAGTGTCTGATGATTGCATATAGCGCTGAAGTTACTGCTCTTTACTATGCTTTCCTCTGCATGTCCTGGAGTACAAAAGAAACAGCATACAGCAACACGTGGGGACTGGCAATACTGGGGGGAAAAAACACGCGGTCGTATGTATGGTGATACACTGCAGAACTATAGCGTGTCTTTATGTAAAAACCGCAGTGTCAGGTTGGGGGCAGTAGGGATGGATCCTGAACGCGACTGAGACAATGAAAAGTGAATTTAAAAATAATAAAGCTAACCTTTACAAATATCATAAATTACAGCAGCTGTTACAGACTGAAATCAAATGTATCTTTTTATTCTAAAATAGTGAAAATAAGAACACTTTTCAAATGGGAGTTGTGCAGGATCGAATTCATGACCTTCTGATGCATAGTCAGCGAATGATACTGTTACGCCACGGAAGCAGTGATAGTTAATTCATATCAATGTCTCACACTAAGGCGGGTTTTTTTGGCGGTGGCTTTTTTTTGTATCTTTTGTGAAAGTGTGTCTTTGATATTTGGACTTCAGGCTTCATACATTATATAGTTTATGCCTACATTTTGTCAATTGCTACTAGAATATATAACACGTTTCTGTTTTAACAATGTGTTTACACAGATTACTGTAGAAATGCAACACATATGAAATGCGTGTGTTTCAAATAACAATCTTATTATTTCTACTCTAAAACTCCACTTCACTCCCAGATAATCAATCAAGGCAAGAGCTGGGAAAAGCCTGTTTACGTTCTAAGTCGTTGGGGGGATGGAATAGCCGGCTGCTGGCAGCTTGTCTTTATCAGTACATTTAGATGACAAAAGACGCTGGCGGAGAGGTGAGAAAGGTTTTAAGAAGCGATTTAAGGTGGGCTGGATATACGAGTTTTTTCGTAGGCTCTGGTAATTCTAGTGTTAAAGGAGTGGATGAATGAGAACTACTTGTCTTTAAATACAGATAAAACAGAGATGTTAATTGTTGGAGGGAATGACGCTGATCATAACAATATTTTGTCATCATTTAACTCAGTTGGAATCCCAATTAATTTTACTGAATCAGTCTACAATCTAGGAGTTATGTTTGACTCTAGCATGTCATTTAAAGCGCATATTACAAAGTTGTCCAAAACATGTTTCTTCCATCTTAAAAATGTTAGAAAATTAAGGCGCTTTCTAAATAAACAGGATTCTGAGAAATTAATTCATGCATTTATCTCTAGTAGGATTGACTACTGCAATGCAGTGTTCACTGGATGTTCAAACTGTTCTTTATACAGCCTCCAGTTAATCCAAAATGTGGCTGCAAGAATTATTACAAGAACAAGAAAATATGAACACATAACTCCAGTTCTTAAATCCTTACACTGGCTCCTGGTTAAGTTTAGGGCAGATTTCAAAATCCTTCTTTTAACATATAAAGCATTAAATGGCGGCTTACTTGTCGGAACTGTATCATGACTTACAAACCAGAGCGCACATTAAGATCTCAAGATGCTGGTCTGCTTATGGTTCCAAGGATTAATAAAATAACAATGGGAGGTCGAGCTTTTAGTTACAGGGCCCCTAAACTGTGAAATGGTCTGCCTGTTACTATAAGAGATGCCCCTTCGGTCTCAGCTACTTCAGTTTAGCATATCCTGAGTAGAGCTGCTGATAAACTGTACATACTGCATCTCTGTTGTTAGTCATTAGCACTAAAACTTAAGTAACATGATAGTTAGAATTGGATACTGACCCTCACCTATTCTGTTTGTCTTCTCGGTACTCAAATGTGGCACTTGGTGCCACGGCCCGCCTGCCAAGTTGTTTTGCCTGCCTAAGGTAAAGTCATCCCTGATGGAGGATCGCAGGAATCGTGAGAAAGAGGGGTCCTTTCATCGGATTGGCTGGCCCAACAATGTTTCAGCCGTGGAATGGCCAAATGGGGGAGGCAGCTTGATGGATGAGGTCTCCAGGAGTCTAAAATTATCCAAATCTTATTATGTGATATCATCTACTGTTAAATTCTGCTCTGTACTTCAAAAAAAATTTTATTTTTTATTTTTTATTGAGGATTTGTTCTGTTCGGTGTATTGTATTGTATTGACCCCCTTCTTTTGACACTCACTGCACGCCCAGCCTACCTGGAAAGGGGTCTCTCTTTGAACGGCCTTTCCCAAGGTTTCTTCCATTTTTCCCTACTAGGTTTTTTAGGGAGTTTTTCCTTGTCTTCTTAGAGAGTCACGGCTGGAGGGCTGTCAAGAGGCAGGGCCTGTTAAAACCCATTGCGGCACTTCCTGTGTGATTTTGGGCTATACAAAAATAAACTGTATTGTATTGTATTGTATATAATGCAATATGTGCAGTTCAAGTTTTACTGCCAGCATCAATCCTAGACAGCTAAATAAAACTACAGACCACTGACTATACTGTATTTTATTGGCATACTGCAGAAACAAGTCTGTGGCACAATGACTAGACAGTTTGGTATCTGACACCTGAGGCAGGCAGTTTATGATGAACACACTAAGTGTTGTTATTTGTGCTGCTGTTTTCCATCAGTGGAAAAGAGTGTTATTCTTCATGAAAAGAATAACATAGAAGGTTTTTTTACACTTAAGGCTTATAAATTTCAGAATTTGTGAATGTGTTTGTCCTTCAACAGACGAGGAAATACATACTGTATTTATTCTAATTGGTGCTTTTAACATTTACTAGCTTATAGCGCATATAAAATATCAGTGAGAAAGGCTAATATTTTTTCTATAATGAAAAAATAAAGACTGATTGAGAAAACATTGTTTCCCCATAATTACTGACACTTATAATTTAAATATACAGTAACTGAACATTTTATTGTTCATTTCTTAGACACCTCTCACTCAAGACATGCCACAAGATCAGGATAGAAACTGATATTTACCTGTATTTCTTTATAAGAACAGTGAGGTTAAGGGACACACCTAGAGTCAGGCAATATATACATTTCTTGTACTAATGGAAATTACATTGAGTAAAAGGGCTACTCAACTAATTGGACCAATTTGAATCATAATCCTTAATATGGCCTGGGCCGTGTTTTTAAAGCATCATGTGTGCAGAATCCTGTATAACTGCTTGTTTTACAAGCACTTGTCTTAAATTATATTAGACGTTTTCTCCATTCACTTTGGTATGCCTCAATTGTTGTCTTTTCTCTAGAGACACGCTGTGTCATGCACTTATTTCCCAATAGACATGAAGACAACAAGGAATGCTGTCTAAGTGTTCTCTATTTGCAGATGTTTCAGAAGCAGGTTAGAGCTGTCTTTGTCATTTTATTCTTCTGAAACTGATTATTCTCTATTTAGTTATCTTGGTTTGAAAACATGTTTAAGAGGGAAGGACAAAAAGTAAAGTGAAAAGTAAGTGTATTAGGTGAGCAATGCTGAAATGTTTGATCACGATACAGGTCTGCACGGTACAGAATTTTTGATTTCACTCCTGACAAAGATTCATTCAATTTCTGCCCAGTTTTGCAAAATTTTCATCCCATTTCCGACTTCCCTCTGAAAGGCACTCAGTCTAATTGGATTCTTAAAACAGCAGAAGGGGTTAAAAGGGAAAGCAAATAATTCTAGTAATCACTACAGTGAGTCTGCTGTTTACAAGCTGCTATACATATGCACCACAATTCCTGGAATAATTCTTTTGAAAACACCACCATGTCATAAATGAGTGCACACTATCTTTTCCTTCTTTTCCAACTACGTGCACTTTTACAGTGAATCAGTAATGATTAGAATGTTTTTGATAGTTTATTTATTTACTTCTGAAGAAGCAATTTGCTTAGAGGCTCATCTACATACACTATGACTGTCCAACTGAGACATGAATAAACTCCAACTGCCCACGTACAACTCTTAAATTTAAGAAACGCAGATCTGTAGATGAGCCATTTTATCGGGCTCAGCTGCTGAATGATTAATGGTTCCAGGCTTGGTGGTTCCATCTTCTCACAAATCACACTGCCCTCCTGAAAGTTTTCACATGGCACAGTCCTAAGTTTACAGATCACTGAATGATAAATATGAAAACTTTAAGGAAGTAATTGGTTTGTGGGAAAACCGTTTTGTTCAAGAGGGAGGTCAGAGGGGAATGATCAAACTCAAACAAACTAACAGATGAGCCTCCAATTTTCATATAATAGCTGTTTATAACAGTGGTGTGTGGAAGCGCATCTCTGAGCACATGATGCATCAGACCCTGAATAATATGAGCTACAGCAGCAGAAGACTATGATGGGTTCCACTCCCATTAGACAAGATCATTAATGTGAGGCCAAAGTGGGTATATGATCAAAAACATAATGTTCAAAAACTGGAATAATATTACTTGGTCTGGAAATTTAAATTTATGCTGCCTCATGCAGATAATGGATTGTTCATTCCTGCAACACACTGTACCTTTGACGTAAGGTAATTAGTTATACTCATTAATCACCATGCCGATGGGGTGGACAACATGTTATATTTTCATCACCACATGCAAATAAGAATTTAAATATACTCTGCATATGTGACGATACTGACCCAATAAATTTGGAATAAACACCATAAATCAATTAATCTGTCCTGTCAACAGTATAGAATGGTGTAAGAATTGTTTTTCTTTCCACACATTAGGCCTCTTAATACCAACTGACCAACATCATTGTTTTGACCACATTCATCCCTTTATACAATACAATACAATACAATTTATTTTTGTATACCCCAAAATCACACAGGAAGTGCCGCAATGGGCTTTAACAGGCCCTGCCTCTTGACAGCCCCCCAGCCTTGACTCTCTAAGAAGACATGGAAAAACTCCCCCAAAAAAAAACCTTGTAGGGAAAAAATGTATGAAACCTTGGGAAAAGCAGTACAAAGAGAGACCCCTTTCCAGGTAGGTTGGGCGTGCAGTGGGTGTCAAAAGAAGGGGGTCAATACAATTCAATACAATACAATACAATACA
Organism: Erpetoichthys calabaricus; assembly: GCF_900747795.2. Taxonomy (NCBI): domain Eukaryota; kingdom Metazoa; phylum Chordata; class Cladistia; order Polypteriformes; family Polypteridae; genus Erpetoichthys; species Erpetoichthys calabaricus. Next base: position 43,346,341 of record NC_041409.2, on the reverse strand, counting down.
ATACAATACAATACAATATGACCACAGTTTAAACTTTTTCAGATAGATGCATCCAAGAGAATATTGCACCATTTCACAAAGCAAACATCATATCATGCAGAATGTGACAATGAAGAGGATTTACTCCTGTGGCCTAGACTGTCCCTATATTTCAATCCTTTGGAATGAAGTGAAACAGGAAGCTCAGAACATCAATGCGTTGCTGAAAAATCTACAAAAACTACAATACAAGTCAGAATGCAGCAGATACCTATACCTCAGCACCTTGAAGAATTTAGGATGTTCTGAAGGAGAAAAGGGGCTCTAATGGGTACTAGATAGACAGGCCTAATAAAACAGACACTGGGTATACAGTATATCTAATGAACCTTTACAAGCCAATATTATGTGCGTAAGTTGTTGAAAATGGCTAGATTAATTACTTTTCCCTCTGAAGCAATGCTGGCGGTTTTGGCTCAGCTGGTGACGTCTGTACCTTGCTCTTTTTTTGGTTGACTATGCTTTTAGCTGTGTAGTAATAGCGATCACCTAAGCAACACTGCGAGGAAGTGCCAGACATAGTAGGCGGTATTTAAAATAAAACAAAGCTTATGTAATGAATGTTCATGAACAGTGATTAATTTCTGCACATTTTTTCACTCTGAGTGGCAGAACACATAGGAAATATGCCCATCTAGTTTACTATATTTAAATCTGAGAATTATTTTTTTTAGTCTAAACAGGTGACATTTCCATATTTCAGTGATAGTAAAGGCAAAGACAACCACCTTCCCTGAATCTACTGTTTACCATAGCAAAATGTCTGTGGTGTGAACTTGTGCACATTCTGTAGTAAACTGCTATCTTGATTGGAGTAAATCTGTGCCTTGTGCCCATTTTCATAGGCCTTGGCTACTCTGTAATCTCCACTGTAATAAAATCGGGTGTAGAAAACGCAATGCAATGTAAATATTACTTTTAATAAATAAATATGCAATATCTACAGTTGTGCTTGAAAGTTTGTGAACCCTTTAGAATTTTCTATATTTCTGCATAAATATGACCTAAAACATCATCAGATTTTCACTCAGTTCCTAAAAGTAGATAAAGAGAAACCAGTTAAACAAATGAGTCAAAAATATTATACTTGGTCATTTATTTATTGAGGAAAATGATCGAATATTATATATTTGTGAGAGGGAAAAGTATGTGAACCGCTAGGATTAGCAGTTAGTTTGGAGGTGAAATTCGAGTCAGGTGTTTTCAATCAATGGGATGACAATCAGGTGTGAGTGGGCACCCTGTGTTATTTAAAGAACAGGGATCTATCAAAGTCTGCTCTTCACAACACATGTTTGTGGAAGTGTATCATGGCACGAACGAAGGAAATTTCTGAGGACCTCAGAAAAAGAGTTATTGATGAGGCTGGAAAAGGTTACAAAACCATCTCTAAAAAGCTTGGACTCCACCAATCCACAGTCAGACAGATTGTGTACAGATGGAGGAAATTCAAGACCATTGTTACCCTCCCCAAGAGTGGTCAACCAACAAAGATCACTCCAAGAGCAAGGCGTGTAATAGTCGGAGAGGTCACAAAGGATGCCAGTGTAACTTCTAAGCAACTGAAGGCCTCTCTCACATTGGCTAATATTCATGTTCATGAGTCCACCATCAGGAGAAAACTGAACAACATGGTGTGCATACCAGGGTTGCAAGGAGAAAGCCACTTCTCTCCAAAAAAAACATTGCTGCTCGTCTACAGTTTTCTAAAGATCACGTGGACAAACCATAACACTATTGGAAGAATGGTTTGTGGATGGATGAGACCAAAATAGAACGTTTTGGTTTAAATGAAAAGCATTATGTTTGGAGAAAGGAAAACACTGCATTTCAGTATAAGAACCTTATCCCATCTGTGAAACATGGTGGTGGTAGTATCATGGTTTGGGCCTCTTTTGCTGCATCTGGGCCAGGACGGCTTGCCTTCATTGATGGAACAATGAATTCTGAATTACATCAGAGAATTCTAAAGGAAAATATCAGGACATCTGTCCATGAACTGAATCTCAAGAGAAGGTGGGTCATGCAGCAAGACAACAACCCTAAGCACACAAGTCGTTCTACCAAAGAATGGTTAAAGAAGAATAAAGTTAATGTTTTGGAATGGCCAAGTCAAAGTCCTGACCTTCATTCAATCGAAATGTTGTGGAAGGACCTGAAGCGAGCAGTTAATGTGAGGAAACCCACCAACATCCCAGAGTTGAAACTGTTCTGTACGGAGGAATGGGCTAAAATTCCTCCAAGCCGGTGTGCAGGACTGATCAACAGTTACTGGAATTGTTTAGATGCAGTTATTGCTGCAAAGGGGGTGTCACACCAGATACTGAAAGCAAAGGTTCACATACTTTTGCCACTCACAAATATGTAATATTAATCATTTTCCTTAATAAATAAATGACCAAGTATAATATTTTTGTCTCATTTGTTTAACTGGTTTCTGTTTATCTACTTTTAGGACTTGAGTGAAAATCTGATGATGTTTTAGGTCATATTTACGCAGAAATATAGAAAATTCTAAAGGGCTCACATACTTTCAAGCATAACTGTAAGTTCAAGAACAAATTGAAATTTATTGTTGTGTGTGCAATATGTCAAAAAAATAAATGATTTCTCTGACTCAGAAAGACTAGCAAATGTAGATCAATACAAACTACATAATATGAATACAACAAATATAGTAAACTCACAATTATACATTTTTATACATATACATAAATAGATGTGAAAAGAGATGAGACTCTAGTCTTGAGACTGTATTTAATATCAGTGGTTTCAAAAAACAAAGTCAAAGCGAACTTTATTGTCATCTAAACCATATACAAGTATACAGATCGACGAAATTGCAAAGCTCAGCGTCCACAGTGTAACAACATGAAGTGCAAATAAAAAATTAAAATAAAATTAAAAATATAATTAAAATTTTAATTTTAATTTATAATTAAATTTTAATTTAAAATTTAAATTAAAACACAAACAAGACAAGACATTGTGCAAAGGTAAGACAAAGAAGTAGCAGCAATTTTGAAGTGTAGTAAGCAATATGAACATTGATGGAATGTATGGTATTATGCAATCTAGATACATAAATATAGTCAATAAATATGTAATATAATAAATAAATAATAGATACAGATAATACAGAAATTATCAGTGTATGATAATAGTTGTTTAAGACATGTGTAAACAATGACAGGTCAGAATGTTTCACAGCAGAAGGATATCAAAGAATGTCAAAGTGCAGTGTGCAAAATAATTAAAGGTCAGTATGAGATTTTCTACATGCACACTAGTCTTTGCAGGAAAGTGGCTTGCATGTATAAAAGTTCTGTTTTTAGAGGTGGTTGAGGCAGTATGGAAGACCCCGGGGGCAGCATGGTGTTAAGGAGTCTGACAGCTTGGGGATAAAAACTATCCTGCAGCGTGGCAGATCTGGCTCTGATGCTGCAGTATCTTCTCTTGGATGGCAGAAATATGAAAAGTCCATGTGAGGGAGTTAAGGGGTCCTGCACAATGCTGCAGGCCTTGCAGACACTGCATTTGTAAAATATGTCCTGTATTGAAGGGAGTGGCACCCCAATAATGTTCTCTGCTGTCTTCACTTCACAGTTGCCATACCAGACAGTGATGCAGCTGGTCAGAACACTCTCAATGGTGCCTCTGTAGAACATGGTGAGGATGGAAGGGGGAAGACTTGCTCGCTTCAGCCAATCCTCAGGAAGTGTAGCCTCTGCTGGGCTTTCTTGATTAGTGATAAGGTGTTATGCGTCCACGTAAGTTCCTCAGTTATGTGCACACGGAGGAACTTGATACTCCTAATTGTCTCCACATCTAAACCGTTGATGCTGAGTGGGATGTGGGCAGGATGTGATTTTCTGAAGTCCACAATTATCTCTTTTGTCTTGTCAACATTGAGAGATAGATTGTTGTCTTCAAACCATGCTGACAGCTGTTCCACCTCATCTCTGTATGCTGTTTCATCATCCCTGCTTATCACTCCCAGCATCGTCGTATCATCCACAAACTTGATGATGTGGTTGATTTTGTGTGTGGCTGTGCAGTCGTGAGTCAGCAGGGTGAAGAGCAGTGGACTAAGCACGCAGCCCTGTGGCGCTCCAGTGCTCAGTGTGATGATGCTGGAAGTGTTGCAGCCCATCCGAACTGACTGGGGCCTCTCTGTCAAGAAGTCCAGGATCCAATTGCAGAGGGTGGTGTTCAGGCACAACCTGCTCAGTTTTACAACCAGCTTTTGAGGGATGATTGTGCTGAAGGCGGAGCTAAAGTCTATGAATAGCATCCTGACATACAGTGCATCCGGAAAGTATTCACAGCGCATCACTTTTTCCACATTTTGTTATCCATCCATCCATCCATCCATTTGCCAACCCGCTGAATCCGAACACAGGATTACGGGGTTCTGCTGGAGCCAATACCATGTTACAGCCTTATTCCAAAATGGATTAAATTAATTTTTTTCTTCAGAATTCTACACACAACACCCCATAATGACAACGTGAAAAAAGTTTACTTGAGGTTTTTGTAAATTTATTAAAAATAAAAAATATTGAGAAAGCACATGTACATAAGTATTCACAGCCTTTGCCATGAAGCTCAAAATTGAGCTCAGGTGCATCGTGTTTCCCCTGATCATCCTTGAGATGTTTCTGCAGCTTAATTGGAGTCCACCTGTGGTAAATTCAGTTGATTGGACATGATTTGGAAAGGCACACACCTGTCTATATAAGGTCCCACAGTTGACAGTTCATGTCAGAGCACAAACCAAGCATGAAGTCAAAGGAATTGTCCGTAGACCTCCGAGACAGGATTGTCTCGAGGCACAAATCTGGGGAAGGTTACAGAAATATTTCTGCTGCTTTGAAGGTCCCAATGAGTACAGTGGCCTCCATCATCCGTAAGTGGAAGAAGTTCGAAACCACCAGGACTCTTCCTAGAGCTGGCCGGCCATCTAAACTGAGCGATCAGGGGAGAAGGGCCTTAGTCTGGGAGGTGACCAAGAACCCAATGGTCACTCTGTCAGAGCTCCAGAGGTCCTCTGTGGAGAGAGGAGAACCTTCCAGAAGGACAACCATCTCTGCAGCAATCCACCAATCAGGCCTGTATGGTAGAGTGGCCAGACGGAAGCCACTCCTTAGTAAATGGCACATGGCAGCCCGCCTGGAGTTTGCCAAAAGGCACCTGAAGGACTCTCAGACCATGAGAAAGAAAATTCTCTTATCTGATGAGACAAAGATTTAACTCTTTGGTGTGAATGTCAGGCACCACATTTGAAGGAAACCAAGCACCGCTCATCACCAGGCCAATACCATCCCTACAGTGAAGCATGGTGGTGGCAGCATCATGCTGTGGAGATGTTTTTCAGCGGCAGGAACTGGGAGACTAGTCAGGATAAAGGGAAAGATGACTGCAGCAATGTACAGAGACATCCTGGATGAAAACCTGCTCCAGAGTGCTCTTGACCTCAGACTGGGGCAACGGTTCATCTTTCAGCAGGACAATGACCCTAAGCACATAACCAAGATATCAAAGGAGTGGCTTCAGGACAACTCTGTGAATGTCCTTGAGTGACCCAGCCAGAGCCCAGACTTGCATCCGATTAAACATCTCTGGAGAGATCTTAAAATGGCTGTGCACCGATGCTTTCCATTCAACCTGATGGAGCTTGAGAGGTGCTGCAAAGAGGAATGGGTGAAACTGGCCAAGGATAGGTGTGCCAAGCTTGTGGCATCATATTCAAAAAGACTTGAGGATGTATTTCCTGCCAAAGGTCCATCAACAAAGTATTGAGCAAAGGCTGTGAATATTTATGTACATGTGATTTCTCAGTTTTTTTATCTATACTAATTAATAAAAGGCAAAGCCCTCACTGACTCACTGACTGACTGACTCATCACTAATTCTGCAACTTCCCGTGTAGGTGGAAGGCTGAAATTTGGCAGGCTGATTCCTTACAGCTTACTTACAAAAGTTAGGCAGGTTTCATTTCGAAATTCAACGCGTAATGGTCATAACTGGAACCTCTTTTTTCACAATATACTGTAATGGACGGCAGCTCGATGGCCGTGGGAGGAGGAGCTGACTGTCACGTCATCACGCCTCCCACGTAATCACGTGAAAAGACTGTGAATGCAGTAGGGAGAAATGAAGGAGGAGCCGCAAACAGTGAAGAACAAAAAATTAATTAAACAATTGAGAAGGTAGCGAAACAATAAGAAGGGAGCGAGTAAAGCATACAAGCATCTTCATAAGGGAAACAAAGCACGGTGTAAAACGTAAGTTTAAATTAAGTTTATAGAAACGCTCCCGCTGCGGATTGCAATAACATATTCGCGAGATAAAAGTTTAATGAGAAGACAGGAGGTATAAACGAACCACACGCCGTAGCGCGCAACGTTAGGGGCTTCACCTCTGGCGCTGACGTTCGAGATTCGATTCCCGAGAGCGGATGCAGTGAGTGTGTACGCCTGATGAGTCCAGAATTAGGGAGAAACACGTGTCGCATACTCTTTGCATTATTTGAAAGTAAACTATTAAAACCATTCTATGATCTGCTTCTCGCAACTGAAAGACGGCACATGGCGGATGTTAGCCGACTTGCTGACCGCAACGTTAGGGGCTTCAACTCTGGCGCCGCAAACAGCGAAGAACAAAAAATTCATTAAACAATTGAGAAGGGAGCGAGTGAACCATACAAGCATCTTCATAAGGGAAACAAAGCACGGTGTAAAACGTAAGTTTAAATTAAATTTATAGAAACGCTCCCGCTGCGGATTGCAATAACATATTCGCGAGATAAAAGTTTAATGAGAAGACACGAGGTATAAACGAACCACACGCCGTAGCGCCACTTTAGGGGCTTCACCTCTGGCGCTGACGATAGAGATTTGATTCCCGAGAGGGGATGCAGTGACTGTGTACGCCTGATGAGCCCAGAATTAGGGAGAAACACATGTCGCATACTCTTTGCATTATTTGAAAGTAAACTATTAAAACCATTCTATGATCTGCTTCTGGGAACAGAAAGAGGGCACGTGGCGGACGTAACGCGACTTGCTGACTAACCACAAGCGTGACCTGGCAGGTAACCACCCATACAATCAGATTGTGATTCAGAAAATGAATGCCATGAATGTAATTACCACGATCTACATACTGTCAAATAAACGAAACACACGCCGTAGCGCGACAGCTGTGAAAAGGGAGCTTCACAAAAAAATAGATCCTTAACAAATTGTTATTGGTATATTTTCGATCCGTTTAAAAAGGTTTTCTTCTTAATAAAAAATTAAAAGCAGTACTTCGCCGCAACGAAGCGCGAGAATTTGGCTATATATATCTGCTTCTCGCAATTAAAACAGGACACGTAGCGGATGTTAGACGACTTGATGACCAAGCATAACCGTTACCTGCCAGGTAACCACCCATACAATCAGATTGTGATTCAGACTAGGAATTTAATGAATGTAATTACCCCGATCTACATACAAAGCGAAAGTCTTGCAGCATTCAAAGATGATGGTTTGGGATAAGTACACCATGGAATATAAAAGAGCTTATGAAGCCTTGAACCGAAAAAAGCAAGATCTCACAGATCGTAAAAAAAAACAAAAAGGCGGTAATGTCGTTTTACTCGCTGTAGATTTTAGTCAAACATTACCACTTATTCCACGAGGGAGACCAGCAGATGAACTCAACGCGTGTTTAAAATCCATGCTTCTCCCACGGTCAGTTATATGTCGCGTGTTCTCGGGTAGGTACACCAGAAAATGTCTACATTTAAGCATGTAATGGGCAAAGAAAAAATGAGGTATACCCGAAGGCACTGCAGTAGTACTCAATGTAACTTTACATCTTAAATGTTAATGTTTTACTGTTTAATAATTTATACGCTTCTTATATGTTGTTCAAATTCTTTTATCAAAATACCAGTGACAGCGCAATGCACGATAACATGGAGTGAATACACCATACGCATCCACCCACGGCCGCCCTGGTGTGCGCAGATAGGAGTTGATTCTACAATAAAATAAAATAAACATAAAAAGAGTAATACAATCATCACCCATAAAGCGGATAGCAGACGTGACGTACTATATGTGTACCAGATTTCAAGTCAATAGGTGAAACGGTTTGCGAGCTACAGGTGATTTAAAATCCTGGACAGACAAACGAATAGCCACGGTAGCAAATTATAGAAGAAGATTTTACTGTTTAATAATTTATATTTATATGAAATGTGCTTCTTGTATATTACTTTATATTCTCATATGATAATGATGTTAATGTTGTTTATATTGATTTCTATGTTATTGTAAGTGCATGTATGTGTGTATATGTATGTATATATATATATATATATATATATATATATATATATGTGTGTATATGTGTATATGTATATATAATATATGTATATATATATATATAAAATATTTGTGTATATATAATATATGTATACAGTAATCCCTCCTCCATCGCGGGGGTTGCGTTCCAGAGCCACCCGCGAAATAAGAAAATCCGCGAAGTAGAAACCATATGTTTATATGGTTATTTTTATATTGTCATGCTTGGGTCACAGATTTGCGCAGAAACACAGGAGGTTGTAGAGAGACAGGAACGTTATTCAAACACTGCAAACAAACATTTGTCTCTTTTTCAAAAGTTTAAACTGTGCTCCATGACAAGACAGAGATGACAGTTCCGTCTCACAATTAAAAGAATGCAAACATATCTTCCTCTTCAAGTCAGGAGCAGATGTCAGAGAGATAGAGAAAAAAAGCAAACAAATCAATAGGGCTGTTTGCTTTTAAGTATGCGAAGCACCGCGGCACAAAGCTGTTGAAGGCGGCAGCTCACACCCCCTCCGTCAGGAGCAGACAAAGTGAGACAGAGTTTGTTTTTCAATCAAAAATCAATACATGCCCTTCGAGCTTTTAAGTATGCGAAGCACCGTGCAGCATGTCATTTCAGGAAGCAGCTGCACAAAAGATAGAAACGTGAAGATAATCTTTCAGCATTTTTAGACGAGCGTCCATATTGTCTAGGTGTGCGAACAGCCCCCCTGCTCAATCCCCCTACGTCAGGATCAGAGAAAGTCAGTGCAAGAGAGACAGAAAAGTAAGCCGGGTAGCTTCTCAGCCATCTGCCAATAGCGTCACTTGTATGAAATCAACTGGGCAAACCAACTGAGGAAGCATGTACCAGAAATTAAAAGACCCATTGTCCGCAGAAATCAGCAAAACCAGCAAAAAATCCGTGATATATATTTAAATATGCTTACATATAAAATCCGCGATGGAGTGAAGCCGCGAAAGGCGAAGCGCGATATAGCGAGGGATTACTGTATATATATATATATCTGTATATTTGTGTATATATATATAATATATGTGTGTGTGTGTGTATGTGTATATATATACTCTTTGCATTTATTTGACAGTAAACTATTGCAACCATTCTATGATCTGCTCTTCACAAACTGAGGGCACCGTGGCGGATGTTAGCAGATTGCTGGCCAACCACAAAGCGTTACCTGGTAAGTAACCACCCACACTAACAGATTGTGACACAGACTTCGAATGCCGTGAATGTAATTACCCCGATCTACATGCTGTCAAATAAACGAACCACACGCCGTGGCGCAACGTTAGGGGCATCGCCGCTGACGTCCGAGGTTCGATTCCCGAGAGGGAGTGCAGTGGAGTGTGTACACCTGATGAGCCCAGAATGAGGGCGAAACACGTGTCGTGTACTCTTTGCATTTATTTGACAGTAAACTATTGCAACCATTCTATGATCTGCTCTTCACAAACTGAGGGCACCGTGGCGGATGTTAGCAGATTGCTGGCCAACCACAAAGCGTTACCTGGTAGGTAACCACCCACACTAACAGATTGTGACACAGACTTCGAATGCCGTGAATATATATATATATATATATATATATATATATATATATATATATATATATATACACACACACATATACACATATATTTTATATATATATATATATATATATACACACACATATACACATATATTATGTATATATATATGACAGCAACACTAATAACAATGACAACACAATTACATTGACAATCATGTTACGTTATTTTTAAAATGTTTCCTTTACTTTTTCATAACCTCTTTAACACATTATTCTCCGCTGCGAAGCGCGGGTATTTTGCTAGTTTTTAATAAATTTGCAAAAAGCTCAAGTAAACTTTTTTCATGTTGTCATTATGGGGTGTTGTGTGTAGAATTCTGAGGAAGAAAATGAATTTAATCCATTTTGGAATAAGGCTGTAACATAACAAAATGTGGAAAAAGTGATGCGCTGTGAATACTTTCCAGATGCACTGTATGTGTCTTGTTTATCCAAACTAGGGGGCTCCGCCCTCTGTTCGCTTCGCTCGCCCACCCCCGGGTTTGGTTTACTGGATATATAATTTAAAGAGATTGTTATTTTCATGGGAATTGTTACATATGCATTATTTTCACTTTTACTTTAAAACTTTTGTAAAAACAATGAATCTTTTATTTCCAGCCCTGGGCATGGTTAAATCTCTTTCTCTCAGGACGTATAATGCTGCTCATGTTGTTGAAGGGGGGGGGGGGCGGCTGAACGCATGCTAAGGAGAAGCGGTTGGATCATCTGCTGGTTTGTTGCTGCTGCTGCTGGCGTGCTGTGTGTTCTGCTTGTCCTGCTGTACGTCGATCATTTAAAAGCCTGTACAGCAGCTGTCGTTTTGCTACTTCACGTCTCTGCCGCTCGCGTTGTGAAGGGGGGTGGGGGGGCTGAATGCACGCTAAGGAGAAGAGGTCGGATCATTTGCTGGTTTACTACTGCTGGCGAAGTGCGTGTTCTGCTTGTCGTTTGTCGTTGTTTTAAGAGCTGGGAGCGCATGAAGTGTGTCTGCCAAAAGAATTCCAACAACTGCTAGGTTAGATGTCCGTGAACTTGTTTTAAATGTTGTCTCACTGCCTTGTCTTGCATGATCTTAAAGTGTCTCTCGTGGGACGTCAAATTGTCTTCCGAGAAGATCACGTCTCGTCTCCCTAGTCTTCCTCCCAAGATTTTTTTTTATAAATGAGAGATGTGTCAGGGAGAGGTGAAAGGCAGCGCATATGGCATCCTCAGCTGACCTGTTTGAGTGGTATGCAAACTGAAGAGGGTCAAGAGAGGCAGGGAGATTAGTCTTTATGTGTGACATGACTAACCTTTCGAAGCACTTCATGATAATTGGCGTGAGTAGAACTGGTTGGTAGTAATTCAAGCGTGTCACTGATGACTTCTTCGGCACTGGTATGATGGTGGTCAACTTGAAGCATGCTGGGACTGATGACTGGCTCAGAGATGTTTTGAAGATGTCTGTGAGTACACTAGCCAGTTGACTAGCGCATTCTTTGAGCGCACGGCCAGGTATGTTGTCAGGTCCTGCAGCCTTGCGTGGATTGACTCTGGATATAGTCCTCCTCACGTCAGGTGTGGAGAGACAGAGTACCTGGTAAGTGGACGGAGGTGTTGATTTTCTCGTGGGCTATTTGTTCTGAGCCTCAAACCGTGCAAAGAAATTGTTCATTTCATCCGGTGGGGAGGCATCACCATCGCTGCTGTGTGGGTTGGGCTTGTAGTTTGTAATTGTCTGAACGCCCTGCCACATACGACGTGTGTCTCTGGTGCTGCTGAAGTGTTTGTTAATCCTCTGCACGTAGGCCCACTTAGCTCTCCTCATAGTGTGAGACGGGTTGGCTCTGGCCACCCTGAGGGCAGCCTTGTCTCCAGATCTGAAGGCTGCATTTCTGATCTTGAGCAGCGTGTGCACTTCTCTCATCATCCAGGGCTTTTGGTTGGCTCTTGTGGTAACATCCTTGGTAACAGTAACATGTTCTATACATTTAGAGATGTAGCCAGTCACAGAGTCTTTGTACTCCTCCAGATTGATGGAGTCACCATCCATAGCAGCCTCCCTGAAAATGTCCCTGTCTGTCAATTCGATGCAGTCTTGGAAAGCTGAAACAGCACCAACCTGCCACATTCTGATGTTCTTGCAGGCTGGTTTAGTGCGCTTCAGCAGGGACTTGTATGCAAAATAATGATAAAATAATAATAAAACAAAATAATGAAGTACTGTAAGTATACCACTCAGTAAAAGCACTAAGGTATGAAGAAAGGCCACTTAAAAGCGTGCTGTGCAGTCTACTCACATATGTCATTGTAGCAAAGCATGAGGTCAATAGCATCGTCAAGTTTGATAATGACGCCACTGTGATTGTCCTCGTTAGTGACAATAATGAGGCTGCCTACAGGAGTGAAGTAAAAGACCTGACTGCATGATGCCATAACATCAACCTCTCCCTGAATGTCAACAAAACAAAGGAAATTATTGTTTACTTCAGAAAGATCAAAGGCAGCCACTCTCCATTGTGCACATCAATGACTCCCCTGTCCAGACAGTTAGCAGCTTCAGGTTCCTGGGTGTCCACATCACCAGTTGGCTTTTGTGGTCAGCCAGCACCACCTGCATAGTCTAAAAGGCTAAGCAAAATTTTCCTGAGAAGGCTGAAGAGCTTTGGGGTGGGAACCAACAAATTAATGAACTTTTAGTACTGCATGATTGAAAGTATCCTGATTGGATGCATCACGGTGTGGTTTGGTAACCAGACTTACCAAGATTGCAAAATTCCTCCAAAGGATTGTCCGTAAGCTTCTAAAATCATTGGGGTTGGCCTTCCCCAGCTTTATACCATCTGCTCAACCAGATGCCTGAGTAGAGCTAAATCCATCTTCTTTGATGACAGCCATTCCAGCTCATCCCCTGTTTTAACTTCTGTATTCTAGGAAACTGTACTGAAGCCAGAATATTTGCTCTACCTGCTCCAGGAGCAGTTTCTTCCCTAGGCCATAAGCTCACAGTTACATGATCCTCCCTGCCTTGCACTGTGCACCGTACCCACTGTCTAGTTTATTTGTAATTGTACTGCAGGTTATTTTTTTAACTCTTACTTTATTTATTTATTTATTTTATTTTACTTTTATTTATTTACTGTATTTATCTATACACCACCCCAGATGTGGCACAAGAATTTCACTATGTTATTGCAGTATATGTGACAATAAATTAATAAATCTCTAATCTCTAAAACACAGAGCTGAAATAGGAATCTAAATCAAAGCTGAAAAAGAAGTTCAAAATTGAAAAAGGACTTCATCCTATCCTGCCTTGTGCCCTGTTTTGACTGGGATTAGCTCCAGCAGACCCCCGTGACCCTGTGTTCGGATTCAGCGGGTTAGAAAATGGATAGATGGATGGACTTGATCCTATACCTACTTTTTCCAGAACTTAATTATTGTTAAAGAAGTTGTTTATTTAATCAGGGAATTTTGCAAAATTTATGCCGTCAGGTCGGGTGACATCACAAATTCAACAATTGTGGTAATGTAATGCATCTCCTTTTGTGGCATAAGCAGTACTTTTTTCTCCTGACCTGATCAGGTACAGCACTCAGATGTTATGTATCCAGTAAAGATGGAATCCAGTGTGTACCATTATAAGTTGGTGTGCACAGATGGAAACTTCTCAGCTTTCCTCTGATATCTAATGAAGTAAAAGTGTTGTTGAGCCATCTAGGCATTGGCTGAGTTGTGTTGTGCCCATATCATGTCATAATTGATGGTGGCTCTTAGAAACTTAAAGTGGCTGAACCTCTCTGTGGGCAGCTTGGTGGCACAGTGGTAGCAGTGCTGCTTCGCAGTAAGAAGACAAGAGTTTGTGTCCTCATGTCTGCATGAGTTTACTCCAGGTGCTCCGTTCTAGGCTAGGTAGATTGGAATTGCTAAACTGGTTCTGGTTTGTGTGTGTGTGTGTGTTCACCCTACAATGGACAGCACCCTGTTCAGGATATTGATCCTGCCTCGCGTTCTACACTCATTGGGATAGGCTTCAGCCTTTCACGACCCTGTTTAGAATTAAACAGGCTTAAAAAATTTTGTGAAACCTTATATGGAACCTCAGCAGTAGTCCCTTTAAATTCTTCCTGAAATCAGAGAACACCTTATTGGATTTGGTTAACACTAGAATCCCTGAAGCCTATGAAAAAAGTCATTATCCCGGGCCACTTTAAATTCCTTCACACCTCTCCATTAGTGTCTTTTGTGTTGCAAATGTGTCAATCAGCACAAGCAGCAAGCATCCCCCCACCGACAGAGCTGAAGTCAGTTACAAAATTCTCAAAGCTCAAGTTTGTTTATCTGGGAGTGAGGTGCCTGGAGTTGTACAGGGAATATAATATATCGTTATTTGGAATACATACATTTCCTGTGTGTCTACAACGATCTTTGTGAATGTAGGATAACAGGAAATGCGAGGCAACACATACCTAAAATAGAAACTTTTTCCATGGTTATGCCAATAATGACGTAAAGTGTATAATGTGTGAAGACTTTAGTCCAAATATCAAATAAACACGTTCACTTTTATTCAAGAATATAACCAAAGAAAGAAAATCATTCAATTTACATGTTGCTGTCAATGAGTTAAAAACCCAAGCTCGAATGTCAATCAACAGAAAGCTGATATGTATTCTTGGATGGTGCAGAGGTAAGAACTGTTGCCTTATAACCAAAAGGTTGCAGGTTTGAGTCAGGGCGCTCCGCATTTTCAGTAGTGAGCTGCTATTATTATCACTATAATACTGTATAATAAAACCATACATTTGACTTGAGTCTGTAACACCAGCTGTAAATTTTGGCTACTTGTAAAAGTTCGAGGTTTTTTTTTATTATTCAGTTTTATGCTGTCAGTGACTTTCACATGGTACAACAAACTTGCCTCTCCCTCTCTGAGTTGATATCTCCATTCTTTTCACAAGAGCAGCAATGACCACAGTTGGTGCTGTGGTTGATGCCTGCTCAGAACTATTTGTTGTACCGGCAATCAAAGATAAGATGTCCTGTGACCACTGTCAGACTATCATGCGGCATTTGCACTTTGTCAAAAAAGACAACCCTGCAGAATGTGTGAAAAATGACAGATTTGCTGTGATTTTGGACATCTGGCAACATTTTGTTGAGAACTGTGTTATGTGGTACAACCCAGAGCAAAGACTTTCTGAGTCTGTAGTCATAAAGCTTATGGAGCTGTTTCTAGACAAAGGTAGAAACGTGACAACAGACAGCTTCTTCACAGCGTTTTCGCTGGCTAATAGACTTGCTGCACCACTTCTGGTACCACTGTGTTAGAATGCAAAAATCCCTTATCTATAAGCTGTGTTATCATTGTTGGTTTTCAAACCTACAATGGCATTGCTGTCAGCAGAGTTAGCAAAGGATTTGAAGATGTCTCTGGCCACACATTTACAGGTGAACAAGGACTATAGCAGTGGGCTTAACACACTGCACTTTGGTGTGTCATGTATTGATGATAAGCATGGAGAAAGTGATGTTGCCAGTTGTCATTGGCTGAGGTCTTCCAATTAAGAATTCCAAAATTCACTTGCAAAGGTTGACACTGTCTAGGAACTTGGTGATAAGCTTTGGTCCAGCAGCATTAAATGCTAAGCTATAATGCGCATACAATCTCCTTCTTTAGGGGTCACCACAGCAGATCATGTTTTTTTCATATCTTCCTGTCTTCAGCATCTTGCTCCATTACACTTACTTCCTGTTTGTCATCTCTTACCACATCCATAAACATCCTCTTAGGCCTTCCTCTTTTCCTCTTACCTGGCAGATCCATCCTTAGCATTCTTTTCCCAATATATCCAGCATCTCTCCTCTGCACATATCCAAACCAACGAATCTCTGACTGTGTCTCCAAACAGTTCAAACTGAACTGACCCTCTAATGTACTCATTTCTAATCCTGTCCATCCACAATGCAAATCTTAACATTGTTGACTCTTCCACCTCCAGCTGGCTCCTGTTTTTTTAGTCAGTGCCACCGTCTCCAAACCATATAACATAGCTGGTCTCACTACTGTCCTGTAGACCTTCCCTTTCACTCTTGCTGATACCCCTCTGTCACAAATTACTCCTGACACTCTTCTCTTCCCACTCCACCCTGCCTGCAATCTCTTCTTCACCTGTCTTTTACACTCCCTGTTACTCTGTACTGTTGATCCCTGGTATTTAAATTCATCCACCTTTGCTGTGGTAGCCATTGTTAACCTGGGCCTTGACTGATTTGGTATGGAAATCTGTATTGTTATCCACATATTGATCTGGCAAAATTTTACACCGGAGATGCCCTTCTTGATGTAACCCTCCCCATTTATCCAGTTTTGGGACCAGCACAAAGAAACACACTGGTTTTTGTATCCCCTGTGGCTGGGTTACAGTGCACATACAGTACACTGGAATAATTTTTTTTTTATTTTTCAATGTGCCAGGATGGAATAAGAAGAAATGGTTATGGCATACTATGTGTTCCCACTGTGATGATTTGCAGACTGGTGGTGGTTCCAATTTTCCAGTCTCTCAAACATTACATCAGAATGGGAAATAGTAACCCTGCTCTGTTGTCATTGTGTCAATTTACTTTTGTTTTCATTGGTACAGGGATAAATGTCTTTTTGAAGTACATTAGATGGGAACCATAGATTCATTTATTGAGGTGTTTACAAAGTCAAAAAAGTTGAAAATACTATCCAATTTATGAATATTGACTCATTTGGAAATCCTCTTTACTCTTTAAAGAATGAAATCATGCAGAGCAATTTTTTTACAATCAAACCAGGCTCACAAAACAGTAAATTCATATAGAAGATATAAATTGGATGCGATGTGGCTAGATTTTAATTGTTATGTGTGAGGACATGTCTGGACTGCCACAGCTTACATACACCACAACTGCCACAGTACATACGGTATTTCCGAGCTTATTCCTTTATTCACTTTTTGAACTCTAGCTTTCCAAAGATTGTGCATGCTTTTCTTGTGTTTTCTTATAAGAAACCAGAAACTTATTACTGCCACTCTTTGGTAAATTACAGATGTAACTGGTGACCCATGGTTTTATTTTAGTACAAGAGCAGACTGTTTCATTAGGAAGACACAACCCTCCCCACATTTAATCGGTTGCATACTTATCCAAATCTGATGCGGAATCTCTAAACATGTCCCAATTTACAGAAGTAAAGCATTTCTGCATTTTTTTTTCATCACTGTAGTTTAGCACATTTCTTTCCAGCTCCATAATTTTCAGTTTATGATTGTAAGCTGTAGGTATTGACAGGTTATCTGACTGTCTGAGGAAAGGGCAAGGTAGTAGGCAGTAAGCGTCTTTCATTGGGGTAAAATTGTCCAGAGTGTTAGTACATTTGTTTGGCAGTTTACAGTACATGCTGATGATATTTAAAGAAGAATTTCTTAAATGTGCCTTGGTAGAGAAAGAGGATGAAAATAATATTACGGGAACATTTTGAGGATAATGAGCTGCATTATCCTGAAAATATTATCCTGGAAATGTTTGTGCCTGACCTTCGCAGAGAGAAATTTGCCATCTTCCAACCCAGTTTTAGCAGGAGGGGCTTTTACATTTAGGAATAATGATTATCATATATTGTATTAGTAATTTTTTGGAAAAATATGATGGAGTGTTTCTAAAAATCCTGTAATTAGAATTTGTATGTGACTCACTTTTCTCTAGTTTACTTACACTCACTGAGCAAATTCTTAGAAACAGTATAATAATACTGAGTAGGGCCTCCTTTTAGTCTCCAAAATATCTTTTGTTCTTCATGGCGTGGATTCCACAAGGCAGGCTTTCAATTTATGCAAGTTTGTCAGCTGCACATTCATGCTGTGAATCTCCAGTTTTATCACATCTCAGAGTTATTCTGTTGGATTCAGATCCAGTAACTGGAAATCCATGTTTTTGAAACCAGCCTGAGGCAATTGCTGCTTTGTGACATGGGGTATTGTCATGCTGGAAGTAGCCATTAGAAAATGAGTAAATTGTGACATTAAGGGATGCACAGGGTCATGCTACATTCCATTTACTTTGGGAGTTGGATGTCGAAACTGGGAATGACATCACACCTGAGCTTATTGCATACAGGAAAACATTCAGAAAACCAATATAGACTCATACAAAAAAACCTTTGTTGTGATTGCTCCATTGGAGTAAATATCATCTGATAACAACATCTTACTCTGTATTTTGAACATCTGAACACTGAAGCAAAATGTCCATGGATAGAAGTGGGACAGTACTTTGGGTATGGCTAATTTAATGAGACATAAATACAGTACAAGTGCTAAAAAGTGTTCTGTTCTGTGTATTGTATTGAATTTATCCCTTTTTTTTGGCACCCATTGCACGCTCAACCTACCTGGAAAGGGATCTCTCTTTGAACTGCCTTTCACCAAGGGTTTTTTTGGAGTTTTTCCTTGTCTTCTTAGAGAGTCAAGGCTGGGGGGCTGTCAAAAGGCATGACCTGTTAAAGCCCATTGCGGCACTTCTGATTTTGGGCTATATAAAAATAAATTGCATTGTATTGAAAAACATTCCCCACACTATTACACCATCACTATCAGCCTGGACTCTTGTGGACTCTTGACACTAGGCAAGTTGGGTGCATAGATTCATGCTGTTGATGCCAAAATGTAAGCCTACTATCAGTGTACCCCAGCAGAAATCAAGATTCATCAGACCAGGCTAAGCTTTTCCAGTCCTGTCTTGGTGAGCTTGTGTCCACTGCAGTCTCAGCTTTCTGTTCTTGGCTGAAAGGAGTGGAACTTGTCATGGTCTTCTGCTGTTATAGCCTATCCGCCTCAAGGTTTGATGTCTTGTACATTCTGAGATGTTTTTCTGCTCCCCACAGTTGTATAGAGTGGTCTTGTTACTGTAGCCTTTCTGTGACTTTAAATTTGACTTGCCATTATATGCTGATCGCTAAGCAACAAAGCATTTCTGTCTACAGAACCCACTTGCTGGATTTTTGTTTTTGCACAATTTCAGGAAAACTGTAAAGACTGTTGAACATTAAAATTTTGAGAGATTAGCAGTGACACACTCAAACCAACCCATCTGGCACTAACAATTATGCAACAGATAAAATCGCTGAGATCACATCTTTTCCACTTTCTGGTATTCAATGTGAACATTAATTGAAGTCTCCTGACCTGTATCTGCATGATTTTATGCATTGCATTTCTGCTTTATAATTGATTGATTAAATAATTGCATGAATAAGCAGGTGTACAGATATTCCTAATAATTACCTAAGTGAATGTAACCCTCCACCTGCGTCCTTGACCCAATACCAACAAATTTTTTCAAAGAAGTATCGGACGTGCTAATTGATAATGTTCTTGACATAGTAAATTTGTCATTAGATATGGGGGTCTTCCCAGACTGTCTTAAGACTGCTGTAGTTAAACCCCTACTTAAGAAAAATAACCTCGACCCCTCTGCTCTTGAAAATTTTAGACCCATCTCTTACCTGCCTTTCTTAAGTAAAATTCTAGAGAAGGCAGTCATTATGCAGTTAAATGAGCACCTTAATAAACATGCTATTCTTGATAAATTTCAGTCAGGTTTTAGAACAAATCAAAGCACAGAAACTGCACTCGTTAAAGTAGTAAATGATTTGCGGGTAAATGCAGACAGAGGCCATTTATCTGTTCTCATCCTCTTAGATCTGAGTGCCGCATTTGACACCATTGATCATAATATTCTTAAAAATCGCCTTAGTCAGTGGGTGGGCCTCTCTGGCAGTGTCTTAAATTGGTTTGAATCCTACCTGGCAGGGAGAAAATTCTTTGTTAGTTGTGGTAATTACAACTCAAAGACACATGATATAATATATGGTGTTCCACAAGGCTCTATCCTGGGTCTGCTGCTCTTCTCAATCTACATGCTTCCATTAGGTCAGATTATCTCAGGGCACAACGTGACCTACCACAGCTATGCTGATGACACACAACTGTATTTATCAATTGCACCTGATGACTCCAAATCTCCTGATTCTTTAACACAATGTCTGACTTGTATTTCAGAATGGATGAATAGTAACTTTCTCAAGTTAAATAAAGAGAAAACTGAAATCTGAAATGGATACAATGAGGCTATTAGAAATAAACTGGAAGCATTAGGATTAAAAGTCAAAACGGAGGTAAAAAGCTTAGGGGTAACTGTTGGCTGTAATCTAAATTTTAAATTGCATATTAATCAGATCACTAGAACAGCATTTTTTCACTTAAGAAACATAGCAAAAGTTAGACCTCTGATATCATTGAAAGATGCTGAGAAATTAGTTCATTCGTTTGTTTTCAGTCGACTAGACTACTGTAATGCACTCCTCTCAGGACTACCCAAAAAAGTCATAAATCGTTTGCAACTAGTGCAGAATGCAGCTGCTAGAATCCTAACAAGGAAAAGAAAATCCGAGCACATCTCTCCAGTTTTGATGTCACTACACTGGTTACATGTGTCATTCAGGATTGACTTTAAAAATTTGCTTATGGTTTATAAAGCCTTAAATAATCTCGCCCCATCATATATATCGGAATGTCTGACGTCTTATATTCCAAATCGCAACCTCAGATCCTCAACTGAGTGTCTCCTTAGAATTCCAAGAGCAAAACTTAAAAGAAGTGTTGAGGCGGCCTTCTGCTGTTATGCACCTAAAATCTGGAATAGCCTGCCAGTAGAGAACTTTGGAGAACTTTAAAAAACTGCTGAAAACACATTACTTTAACATGGCCTTCTCATAACTTCACTGTAATTTAATCCTGATACTCTGTATATCCAATTCATTATAATAACTATTCATGGTGGCTCTAAAATCTGTACTAACCCCTAGTCTCACTTCTGTTTACTTTTCCGGTGTCCTTTTGGTGGTGGCTTGCGCCACCACCATCTACTCTAAGTACCATGATGTTCCAAAAATGATGGATGGATTAAAAGCCAGAAGTCTATATGACCATCAGCATCAAGTGACTCTGTGAGAACCCTAACTACAAAGAGGACTATTTCATTTATGTTAGGTAGAATGCCCAGAGGGGACTGGGCGGTCTCGTGGCCTGGAACCCCTACAGATTTTATTTTTTTCTTCAGCTTTCTGGAGTTTTTTTTTTTTTTTTTCTGTCCACCCTGGCCATCGGACCTTACTCCTTTTCTATGTTAACTAATGTTGCCTTATTTTAATTTCTTATTTTGTCTTTTATTTTTCTTTTCTTCATTATGTAAAGCACTTTGAGCTACTTTTTGTATGAAAATGTGTGTTATAAATAAATGTTGTTGTTGTTGTTGTTGGACAAAATAGTCTCTCAGAGGACACCCATCAATAAAAGAACAAAGGTCAAGGCTTTAGAAATTCTTATTATATATGAAAGTGTGCTGTGATCACCTTGAGATTGTCTTTATTGTAGTCTCAAGTTAGGGGTTCCTGTATGGCCATTAGTTCTGTAAATCTGCTTTTTCCTAACATATGGTATGCTTCCAACTCTCATGCTTTGGAGTCCATTAGCCCATTTAATAAATGGTTTACATATGCTGTATATGTAAATACTTTACTATGCTCTTTAAATATGTACCTTAATGACTTTCACTCTATAGTATATATACAAAATTAAGGGTATTGTACAACTACATGTGAAGTAATCAATATCAGCCATTTACAACCATTTTCAGGCCAGTGAGCATTATCAAACATTACCTCAGGTCGAGTGTTTCCTCCTACAGCCCAACAATATGCTGTTG
Source organism: Erpetoichthys calabaricus (assembly GCF_900747795.2). Classification (NCBI taxonomy): domain Eukaryota; kingdom Metazoa; phylum Chordata; class Cladistia; order Polypteriformes; family Polypteridae; genus Erpetoichthys; species Erpetoichthys calabaricus. Next base: position 43,324,578 of record NC_041409.2, on the reverse strand, counting down.
ATTCTAAATTGATCTTGATTGTTGAAAGAATGGATGGAAGTTTGTTGAATCCCATAATCTTGCACCACCAAGGGAGCACTTCAGATTTAGGTTCTTTACAGGTGTCACTGCCATAGGTAGGAGCATTTTTAAATTAAGATGGGCTGCTAATTTTAAAAGGTTTACAGTTCTAGTTTACAAAAGTGCCAAGGATTTTTTCAGGAATATTTCAGCTGCCACTGCCTTTACTGTAGGCGTTGCTTAGTGCAAATGTTAGGGTGGTTGTTTATGTTTCTTTACTTAAATCTCTTTTGGGAAGCAAAACAGTAGCTGCTGGCAAAGTGACTTTACCATTTTGATTAAAAAGAGGCTCTATATCGACAGCAACCTCAAACACTGGGTGCACTTGTGTTGCTTCAGTGAAAATGTCAATAGCTTAACGCAGTTAAAGCTGTTTTCAAAAGCTGTTTGCTAAATAAAGTCAATACGCACATAATATTTGAGTTTTCTTGTCTGTGTTTGACCCCCTGCTCTTCCTGCACTATCTAACCCATCTTTATCCTTGTCAGATCTGAATCTCTGACTCTGATTTTTCTCCATCTTCACTCAGTCCTATATCAATCTTTTCCACTTTTATTTTGATTTTCTGTACCACTTTTTAATACTCTTATCCTCCTTCTTCACACTATCTGTGATAATAATAATAATAATAATAACATTTATTTGTATAGCACATTTTCATACAAAAAATTAGCTCAAAGTGCTTTACATAATGAAGAACAGTAAATAAAAATATATATATATAACAACATAAGAAATTAAAATAAGACAATATTAGCATTAAAAAAAGAGTAAGGTCCGATGGCCAGGGTAGTCAGAAAAAACAAAAAAAAAACTCCAGACAGCTGGAGAAAAAAATAAAATCTGCAGGGGTTCAAGGCCACGAGACCGCCCAGTCCCCTCTGGGCATTCTACCCAACATAAATGAAATAGTCCTCTTGTGTCTAGGGTTCTCACGAAAGGACTTGATGATGATGGACATGCAGACTTCTGGCTTTTAATTCTTCACTGTTGGAACATCATGGTGCTTTGAGATAGATGGTGGTGGCGAAAGCCACCACCAAAAGGACACCGGAAAAAGAAACAGAAGATTGAAAAGGGGTTAGTACAGATTTTAGAGCTACCATGGATAGTTATTATAATGAATTGGATATACAGAGTATCAGGATTAAATTACAGTGACATTATGAGAAGGCCATGTTAAAATAATGTGTTTTCAGCAGTTTTTTGAAGTGCTCCACTGTATTAGCCTGGCGAATTCCTATTGGTAGGCTATTACAGATTTTAGGTGCATAACAGCAGAAGGCCGCCTCACCACTTCTTTTAAGTTTTGCTCTTGGAATTCTAAGGAGACACTCATTTGAGGATCTGAGATTACGATTTGGAATATAAAATGTCAGACATTCTGATATATAAAATGGGGCGAGATTATTTAAGGCTTTATAAACCATAAGCAGAATTTTAAAGTCAATCCTGAATGACACAGGTAACCAGTGTAGTGACATCAAAACTGGAGAAATGTGCTCAGATTCTCTTTTCCTTGTTAGGATTCTAGCAGCTGCATTCTGCACTAGTTGCAAACGATTTATGTCTTTTTTTGGTATTCCTGACAGGACTGCGTTACAGTAATCTAGTCGACTGAAAACAAACGCGTGAACTAATTTCTCAGCATCTTTCAATGATATAAGAGGTCTAACTTTTGCTATGTTTCTTAAGTGAAAAAATGCTGTCCTAGTGATCTGATTAATATGTGATTTAAAATTCAGATTACAGTCAACAGTTACCCCTAAGCTTTTTACCTCCGTCTTGACTTTTAATCCTAATACAGGTGCTGGTCATAAAATTAGAATATCATGACAAAGTTGATTTATTTCAGTAATTCCATTCAAAAAGTGAAACTTGTATATTAGATTCATTCATTACACACAGACTGATGTATTTCAAATGTTTATTTCTTTTAATGTTGATGATTATAACTGACAACTAATGAAAGTCCCAAATTCAGTATCTCGGAAAATTAGAACATTGTGAAAAGGTTCAATATTGAAGACACCTGGTGTCACACTCTAATCAGCTAATTAACTCAAAACACCTGAAAAAGCCTTTAAATGGTCTCTCAGTCTAGTTCTGTAGGCTACACAATCATGGGGAAGACTGCTGACTTGACAGTTGTCCAAAAGACGACCATTGACACCTTGCAGAAGGAAGGCAAGACACAAAAGGTCATTGCTAAAGAGGTTGGCTGTTCACAGAGCTCTGTGTCCAAGCACATTAACAGAGAGGCGAAGGGAAGGACAAGATGTGGTAGAAAAAAGTGTACAAGCAATAGGGATAACCGCACCCTGGAGAGGATTGTGAAACAAAACCCATTCAAAAATGTGGGGGAGATTCACAAAGAGTGCACTGCAGCTGGAGTCAGTGCTTCAAGAACCACCACGCACAGACATATGCAAGACATGGGTTTCAGCTGTTGCATTCCTTGTGTCAAGCCACTCTTGAACAAGAGACAGCGTCAGAAGCGTCTCGCCTGGGCTAAAGACAAAAAGGACTGGACTGCTGCTGAGTGGTCCAAAGTTATGTTCTCTGATGAAAGTAAATTTTGCATTTCCTTTGGAAATCAAGGTCCCAGAGTCTGGAGGAAGAGAGGAGAGGCACAGAATCCACGTTGCGTGAGTTCCAGTGTAAAGTTTCCACAGTCAGTGATGGTTTGGGGTGCCATGTCATCTGCTGGTGTTGGTCCATTGTGTTTTCTGAGGTCCAAGGTCAACGTAACTGTCTACCAGGAAGTTTTAGAGCACTTCATGCTTCCTGCTGCTGACGAACTTTATGGAGATGCAGATTTTATTTTCCAGCAGGACCTGGCACCTGCACACAGTGCCAAAGCTACCAGTACCTGGTTTAAGGACCATGGTATCCCTGTTCTTGATTGGCCAGCAAACTCGCCTGACCTTAACCCAAAAGAAAATTTATGGGGTATTGTGAAGAGGAAGATGCAATACGCCACACCCAACAATTCAGAAGAGCCGAAGGCCACTATCAGAGCAACATGGGCTCTCATAACACCTGAGCAGTGCCACAGACTGATGGACTCCATGCCACGCCGCATTGCTGCAGTAATCCAGGCCAAAGGAGCCCCAACTAAATATTGAGTGCTGTACATACTCATACTTTTCATGTTCATACCTTTCAGTTGGCCAGCATTTCTAAAAATCCTTTTTTTGCATTGGTCTTAATTGATATTCTAATTTTCCGAGATACTGAATTTGGGACTTTCATTAGTTGTCAGTTATAATCATCAACATTAAAAGAAATAAACATTTGAAATACATCAGTCTGTGTGTAATGAATGAATCTAATATACAAGTTTCACTTTTCGAATGGAATTACTGAAATAAATCAACTTTGTCATGATATTCTAATTTTATGACCAGCACCTGTATATCCAGTTTATTTCTAATAGCCTCATTGTATCCATTATTTCCAATCACTAAGATTTCAGTTTTCTCTTTATTTAGCTTGAGAAAGTTACTATTCATCCATTCTGAAATACAAGTCAGACATTGTGTTAGTGAATCAATAGAAACGGTGTCATCAGGTGCTATTGATAAATACAGCTGTGTGTCATCAGCATAGCTGTGGTAGCTCACATTCTGCCCTGAGATAATCTGACCTAAAGGAAGCATGTAGATTGAGAACAGCAGCGGACCCAGGATAGAGCCTTGTGGAACACCATATTGGATATCATGTGTCCTTGAGTTGTAATTATCACAACTAACAAAGAATTTTCTCCCTACCAGGTAGGATTCAAATCAATTTAAGACACTGCCAGAGAGGCCCACCCATTGACTAAGGCGATTTCTAAGAATATTATGATCAATGGTGTCAAATGTGGCACTCAGGTCTAAGAGGATGAGAAAAGATAAATGGCCTCTGTCTGTATTTACCCAGAAGTCATTTACTACTTTAATGAGTGCAGTTTCTGTGCTGTGATTTGTTCTAAAACCTGCCTGAAATTTATCAAGAATAGCATGTTTATTGAGGTGGTCATTTAACTGCATAATGACTGCCTTCTCTAAAATTTTACTTAAGAAAGATAGGTTAGAGATGGGTCTAAAATTTTCAAGAGCAGAGGGGTCAAGATTATTTTTCTTAAGTAGGGGTTTAACTACAGCAGTCTTGAGACAGTCTGGGAACACCCCCGTATCTAATGACAAATTTACTTTGTCAAGAATATTATCAATTAGCACGTCCCATACTTCTTTGAAAAAAATTGTTGGTATTGGGTCAAGGGCGCAGGTAGAGGGTTTCAGTTGAGAAATTATTTTATGTAAATCAGTAAATCTATCCTAGTGAAAGAGTTTAATTTGTTTACAACGGAATACTGGGGTTTAGGAAGATCCTTAGTGTTGGGGAGATATACTATATTATTTCTAATATCATTAATTTTTTGATTGAAAAATACAGAAAAAGCCTCACAGGTTTTACTGGAAGTACTTAGGAGGCATTCCTTTGAGTTACCTGGGTTTAGCATACGATCAATTGTCGAGAATAAGACTCTGGGATTACTAGCATTGTTATTTATAATCTTAGAGAAATAGCAGTGCCTCTCAAGACGGACTGTGTTATTGTATTCTGTCATTTTAACTTTTAATATTTCATAGTGGATAGTTAGTTTAGTCTTCCTCCATTTACGCTCAGCTCTACAGCATGTTCTCTTCAAATCAGACACTCTTTGGGTCTTCCATGATATAACAATGCTAGAAGATTTTTTAACTGTCTTTACAGGTGCAACTATGTCAACAGCAGCTCTCACTTTAGTATTAAACCTTTCCACCTTATTATTTACATTATCCTCGCTATTATAGTTGGCACTATAAACGGATTGATTGTTTAGAATGTTTGTAAGTTTTAAAGCTGCTGATGAGTCAAAGAAGTGTTTTTTAACAAAATGCTTCTCATGAGTGTTTTCTAACATTATTTCTAAATTAAAAAGTAGAAGAAAATGGTCTGATAGACCAATATCAATGATCTGCTTTATATCAACTTCTAGTCCTTTAGTAATCACTAAGTCTAACGTATGACCTGCTTTATGTGTAGGCTGATTAATGAGCTGTCTCAAATCAAAAGAGTCCAGGATGTTCATGAATTCTTTTACTTTTTGGTCACACTGATTATCTAAATGAAAATTAAAGCCGCCGACTATTAAGAGCTTGTCATTATTCGTAATTAAAATTGACATTAAGTCAGAGAATTCCTCAAAGAAAGATGCGTTGAATTTAGGAGGTCTATACTAATACTAGAACGTGAGAATCTCCATGAATAACAACGGCGAGATACTCAAAGGATTTGAATTTACCAAAACTGACATCTTTACATTTTAACCGGCTCGAGTAAATGTTTGCTAAGCCGCCATCCTTCTTTCCTTGGCGGTCCGCATGTGTAAAACTGTAATCCGGAGGCGCAGATTCGATTAAAACAGCCGCGCCATCTGAGCTAAGCCACATTTCACTTAGGGCAATGAAATCAATTTTTCTATCACTAATAAGATCGTTGATAAAAAACGTCTTGTTAGTTAAAGCTCTAACATTTAATAGTGATGCCATCTTTATCTTCTTCTTTGAATCTTTATTAATTTCTCACCATTTGACTCATCTTTTAATTTATTATTTTCCATTTCCATCCATCTATCCATCCATCCTCTTCCGCTTATCCGAGGTCGGGTCGCGGGGGCAGCAGCTTCAGCAGAGATGCCCAGACTTCCCTCTCCCCAGCCACTTCTTCTTGCTCTTCCGGGGGAATCCCAAGGCGTTCCCAGGCCAGCCGAGAGACATAGTCCCTCCAGCGTGTCCTGGGTCTTCCCCGGGGCCTCCTCCCAGTTACACGTGCCCGGAACACCTCACCAGGGAGGCGTCCAGGAGGCATCCTGAACAGATGCCCGAGCCACCTCATCTGACTCCCCTCAATGCGGATGAGCAGCGGCTCTACTCTGACCCCTCCCGGATGACTGAGCTTCTCACCCTATCTTTAAGGGAAAGCCCAGACACCCTGCGGAGTAAACTCATTTCAGCCGCTTGTATTCGTGATCTCGTTCTTTCGGTCACTACCCATAGCTCATGACCATAGGTGAGGGTAGGAACATAGATCGACTGGTAAATTGAGAGCTTTGCCTTACGGCTCAGCTCCTTTTTCACCACGACAGACCGATGCAGAGCCCGCATTACTGCGGATGCCGCACCGATCCACCTGACAATCTCGCGCTCCATTCTTCCCTCACTCGTGAACAAGACTCCGAGATACTTGAACTCCTCCACTTGGGGCAGGATCTCACTACCAACCCTGAGAGGGCACTCCACCCTTTTCCGGCTGAAGACCATGGTCTCAGATTTGGAGGTGCTGATTCCCATCCCAGCCGCTTCACACTCGGCTGCGAACCGATCCAGAGAGAGCTGAAGATCACGGCCTGATGAAGGAAACAGGACAACATCATCTGCAAAAAGCAGTGACCCAATCCTGAGTCCACCAATACAGATCCCCTCAGCGCCCTGGCTGCGCCTAGAAATTCTGTCCATAAAAGTTATGAACAGAATCAGTGACAAAGGGCAGCCCTGGTGGAGTCCAACTCTTACTGGAAACGGGTTCGACTTACTACATGCAATGCGGACCAAGCTCTGGCACCAATCGTACAGGGACCGAACAGCCCTTATCAGGAGGACCGGTACCCCATACTCTCGAAGTACCCCCCACAGGATTCCCTGAGGGACACAGTTGAATGCCTTTTCCAAGTACAAAAAACACATGTCGACTGGTTGGGCAAACTCCCATGCACCCTCCAGGACCCTGCTAAGGGTGTAGAGCTGGTCCACTGTTCCGCGACCAGGACGAAAACCACACTGTTCCTCCTGAATCCGAGGCTCAACTATCCGACGGACCCTCCTCTCCAGGAACCCCAAATAGACTTTTCCAGGGAGGCTGAGGAGTGTGATCCCTCTGTAGTTGGAACACACCCTCCGGTCCCCTTTCTTAAAGAGGGGGACCACCACCCCGGTCTGCCAATCCAGAGACACTGTCCCTGATGTCCATGCAATGTTGCAGAGGTGTGTCAACCAAGACAGTCCTACAACATCCAGAGCCTTGAGGAACTCCGGGCGTATCTCATCCACCCTCGGCGCCCTGCCACCAAGGAGTTTTTTGACCACCTCGGTGACCTCAGTCCCAGAGATGGGGGAGCCCACCTCTGAGTCCCCAGGCTCTGCTTCGTCATTGGAAGGCATGTTAATGGGATTGAGGAGGTCTTCGAAGTACTCCCCCCACCGACCCACAACGTCCCGAGTCGAGGTCAGCAGCGCACCATCCCCACCATATACAGTGTTGACACTGCACTGCTTCCCCTTCCTGAGACGCCGGATGGTGGACCAGAATCTCTTCGAAGCCGTCCAAAAGTCGTTCTCCATGGCCTCGCCAAACTCCTCCCACGCCCGAGTTTTTGCCTCAGCAACCACCAAAGCCGCATTCCGCTTGGCCTGCCGGTACCTATCAGCTGCCTCCAGGGTCCCACAGGACAAAAGGGTCCTGTAGGACTCCTTCTTCAGCTTGACAGCCTCCTTCACCGCCGGTGTCCACCAACGGGTTCGGGGATTGCCGCCACGACAGGCACCGACCACCTTACGGCCACAGCTCCGGTCAGCTGCCTCAACAATAGAGGCACGGAACATGGCCCATTCGGACTCAATGTCCCCCACCTCCCTTGGGATGTGGTCGAAGTTCTGCCGGAGGTGGGAGTTGAAGCTACTTCTGACAGGGGGCTCTGCCAGACGTTCCCAGCAGACCCTCACAATACGTTTGGACCTACCACGCCTGACCGGCATCCTCCCCCACCATCGAAGCCAACTCACCACCAGGTGGTGATCAGTTGACAGCTCCGCCCCTCTCTTCACCCGAGTGTCCAAGACATGTGGCCGCAAGTCCGACGACACGACCACAAAGTCGATCATCGAACTGAGGCCTAGGGTGTCCTGGTGCCAAGTGCACATATGAGCACCCCTATGCATGGTGTTCGTTATGGATAATCCGTGACGAGCACAGAAGTCCAATAACAAAACACCGCTCGGGTTCAGATCGGGGGGGGGGCCATTCCTCCCAATCACGCCCTTCCAGGTCTCACTGTCATTGCCCATGTGAGCATTGAAGTCTCCCAGCAGAACGAGGGAGTCCCCAGAAGGTATGCCCTCTAGCACCCCATCCAGGGACTCCAAAAAGGGTGGGTACTCTGAACTGCCGTTCGGTGCATAGGCACAAACAACAGTTAGGACCCGTCCCCCCACCCGAAGGCGAAGGGAGGCTACCCTCTCGTCCACCGGAGTAAACCCCAATGTACAGGCTCCAAGTCTGGGGGCAATAAGTATACCCACACTCGCTCGGCGCCTCTCACCGGGGGCAACTCCAGAGTGGTAGAGAGTCCAGCCCCTCTCAAAGAGATTGGTTCAAGAGTCCAAGCTGTGCATCGAGGTGAGTCCGACTATATCTAGCCGGAACCTCTCAACTTCGCGCACTAGCTCAGGCTCCTTCCCCTTCAGAGAGGTGACATTCCACGTCCCAAGAGCCAGCTTCTGTAGCCGAGGATCGGACCGCCAAGGTCCCCGCCTTCGGCCACCACCCAACTCACACTGCACCCGACCTCCTTGGCCCCTCCCATAGGTGGTGAGCCCATGGCTACTGGCCTCCAGTTCTTAATATTACAGAGATCACCTTTTTTTGGAATGAGGGCATCAACAGCTCTTCTACAGCTCAAGGGGAGGAGACCTTTATCTAAGCACTCTTGAAGAACCGCAAGTAGGTCTGGTCCGATGAACTCCCAAAACAACCTGTAGAATTCGACAGTAAGTCCATCTATACCTGGAGCTTTCCCAGTGTTTAAGCTTGCTCAGATGAGAAAAGTTTAGAATAAAAATCAACAGCAAATGCCCTAATTTGAGAAGAGCTTGTCATCTCACTTCCAGAGGGGTCACGCCAACAATGAATCATTCTGCTTTGGCCCTGTTTTCTTTCCAGTCCAAAAAAGTACTTGGTTGGAGCATCACACTCAGTTTCTGCTTGAAAACGGGCTCTAACCAAAGCGCCTTGGACTTTATAATCAGTCAGGTGTGCGAGGGCAGCCTTTCTCACTTTCAACATGTCCAGGTTCTCACTTCCCTTAGAGGAGTCAACGTCCTGCTGGAGTGCTGCTATCTCTTCCTCCAGTGCTTTCATAGAATCATTCAAACTCTGTGTGACATTCAGAGTATACTGCTGACAGAACTGGCAAATCTGCACTTTACCAACATCCCACCACTGACCCAGAGAAGAGAACTGACATATCCTTTCCCGCCACTGTGTCCAAAAGTACCTAAAACAATTTTTAAAATGGGAGTCCTGACATAAAAGCTCATTAAAATGCCAATGAGAGCTTTTTGACTTTAAAGATGACATAAAAACATGATCTGAAAGACTTGTAGGCACAATGACACATGAATTAAAACGGTTAAGATGATGGTTAAAAGTATAAAACCGATCAAGCCTGGCAAGTGAAAGAGTGCCACCTTGCACCTGTGCCCACGTGTACTGCCTGTCTCCCCCATTCAGGGTCCTCCACACATTCTTCAATTCATATCGCTCAATGAGCGCTTTCAGCTCTCTGGCAGATCGCGGGTGGGGTTCTGTATGGTTTCTGTCCAGTGCATCAGTAAGGGTGCAGTTAAAATCCCCACCTAAAAACACACATTCATCCGGGTCACACTCTGATAAAGTACGCTCAAGACATTTAAAAAAGCGCACTCTTTCACTGCTAATTGTTGGTGCATAAACGTTAATAAAAACCAACCGGCTGTTGTCCACTTCAACCTTTACTTTAAGCAGCCGCCCTTTTATCACTTTGTAGGCAGACACCGATATCGGACACATTTGTTTAGATATACCAATGGCAACACCAGAGCTGCGTGTAGACCCGTGACTAAAAAAAACATCTCCTCCCCAGCATTTCTGCCACTCAATTTCAAGAGCATTTTCGCTGTGCGTCTCCTGCAGGTAAGCCACTGTCAGATGCTTCCCTCTCAGGAAGTCGCATACTTTCGCTATCTTGAGAGGGCTCTTACAACCGGCAACATTAAGACTCCCAATTTTAAAATCGTACATTGGTAAAATAGATAATGGAACCAAAACAAATGCTATAATACCATTAAGTAATAAAAAATGCTGATTTTTCAGTGCCCGATCTTTGCTCATTAACCGTTTAACGGAGGAAATAAATAATTTAACATTCGGAAAAAAGTTCTGTACATCCATTCTTTTCCCCTTTGTTTCAATCAGAAAGGCTCTAATTCTGTAGAATCCATATCCTTCTGTGGTGTCCTGACTACTTTCTGACACAACAGAGGAATCAGTTAAATAACTGTCCTCCCCACAATCTGAAACCGAGGACGCTTCCGTGTCAACCACAGCTGCAGTCTCTTCAAAGCTTCTTTTTTTAGAAGCAACTTGCTCATCTGCCCCACAGTGTCTTTTAACAGCCTTTGATGTTTTGAAAGTACTGTCAGAGCCGACACACTCCATGTCCATATCACCCCATATGCTTGTGACCACCAATTCTGTAGCAGAGTCCGATACCTCCAAGACACTCGACTCATTAGCAGTGTTTCCAGACTCTAATACAGGGGTGTCCTGATTCCCATTATCCCTATTCAATTTGGGATCAGCATTAAGCGAATCGCTGATCAATTGGACCAACGCAGTCTGATCGCTAGCAGTGTCTTCATTCTGAACAACAGCGATCCCGCCGCTGCTTTCTACCGTGTTATTAACTGCAGACGCCTTCTCTGCCGAATCTGTCTCATCCCCAGGGCGGTCGGGGGTCTCATCTGGGGTCAGTTGTTTGCCTGATTTTGCAGCTTTAACAACATCTTTGCAATCTCTAGCTACATGACCAGCTTTGCCACATTTAAAGCATTTCATCGGTTCCGAGGTGACAAAGATAACGTATTCGTAACCGTCCACTCGGAACCTCAACCTTACGTTTAACTCATCCACTGTATTTTTTAAAGTCATTAAAACTTGCCTCCAAAAAGACATCACATGCTTCAACTGGGGTGCTTTACATCCTAAACGTATACGTTTAATCTGCGAGATTAACTGTCCATAGCGAGATAGCTCTCTTTCAAGAGTCTCGTTAGATTGAAAAGGAGGTACATTAGATAGGGTAATCTTTTTTGCTGGAGTTGTAAGAGGCATTACGGGAGTTAAAGTGTCTTTTATAACAACTCCATTTTCTACCAATCTATGGACAAAATCCGTTGTAGCAACAAACACAACCATCGCACTGCTCATTCTTGAGGCTGAACGAACATTGTCACAGCCTATTACATTTCCTACAGCCAATACACATTCTTCCAGAGAACAGGTCGCTTCTGGCATTAGCTTTACTCCATGTTGTCGGGTGAGTTTTTCAAAATCACTGTTCCGAAAACGGACCCCTCCTGAGGAGGCCATTCTGGCCTTCCTCAGAATAAACCACTCCAACCAAAAGATTAACAGTCAGAGACAGAAAACAATTAAGAACAAAAAAGCAGGAAAAAAACAGTAAAATCACAAACCTTCAAACTCTCCCGCTCTCACTCTCACTTTCTCACAGAGCTCCACCCACTCACCACTCTCGCGAGAGAAAGAAAGAAAGAAAGAATTTGAATTTGAATTGAACTTTATTAACCGATACTCAACAAATTATTTACAATATCGTAAGTAAAGCAAACAAATAAAACCCCAACTTACCCAAAAAATGAAACGAGAAAATTTCACAAATTGCCTCATGAACACTCCATTTTTCTTCAAAGGAATTCAAATTTGCAGTCATTCTATAGAATCTGCATTCCAGATACACCTTGGCTTTTATAAGTCCTGAAATATTCTTAACATATCACATTGTTATTCAGGAACTTCCCTGTGGTAACTAGCACCCACCAAGGATGCCATTCTGGAAACACAGTACTTGATCCCAAAATGAACAAAGCAAAGACAAATATCAGTGAAAAAAGGATAGAACAAGAAAAGAGAAATTCAAGCCTCTCACACTCGTGCAAAGCTCCACCCACTCATCACTCTCACGAAAGAAAGAAAGAAAGAAAGAAAGAAAGAAAGAAAGAAAGAAAGAAAGAAAGAAAGAAAGAAAGAAAGAAAGAAAGAAAGAAAGAAAGAAAGAAAGAAAGAAAGAAAGAATTTGTCAATCAAAATATTGGTAACGGCCGGCACGGTGGCGCAGTGGTAGGGCTTCTGCCTCACAGTTAGGAGACCTGGGTTTGCTTCCCGGGTCCTCCCTGTGTGGAGTTTGCATGTTCTCCCCATGTCTGCGTGGGTTTCCTCCGGGTGCTCCAGTTTCCTCTCACAGTCCAAAGGTTAGGTGCATTGGTGATCCTAAATTGTCCCTGGTGTGTGTGCGTCCTGCCCGGGGATTTGTTCCTGCCTTGCGCCCTGTGTTGGCTTTGATTGGCTCCAGCGGACCCCCGTGACCCTGTAGTTAGTGTATAGTGGGTTGGATAATAGATGGATGGAGGCAAAATATTGATAACATATGGTTGATTTATCTTAGTTGCTTATATGTACTAGAAGTAATTTCTACCAGGTAATTTTTACATTGTGCAGTGAAATTAATACAATTTCACACAATTAGATTTATATGCATTTTGTTTGATAGCTTGAGTGTGCAGCATAATTAATGCATGGATTAATGCAAGGTTCTTATAAATAACAATAAGCACATGCAGTAAACAATAAGCACATACAGTATAATCAAGGATATATAAATCATTCAATAAAGATGTAAAAATAGTAAGTAAAACAGAAACCCCCACTTCCCCTTGCCAGCCCATCCTTTCTCTCATTTCTTTCCCCTAAATCTTAAAAACATTCTCTTCTGCTCCAGTTTTTTATTTATTTATTTAGTTTTTTAGTTTTTTTCTTTAATTATTCATCCCTCGTTCCCCACTGAATTGCGCTAAAACAGTTCTATGCTACTGCTGATGTTTTATTTACAGTTAATTTTGATTTCTGAATGTCTAATTGCCTTTAAAAGGCAAAGAAAAACACACTTAGAAAAAGCATATTTCTGTTGAGAGGGATCAACATATGTTCCCTCTCAGTCTGTCTCTCACACTCTCTCTCTTGCTCCTGCTCTCTGGCTCTGAGAATTCTTTAAAATCATTTAGTCAGTGGCAACATTTAAGGTGCCTCCTAGCATTACCATCACCACCAAAGAACTGGTTTAAAAATATATTGTATTCCGAGGGCAAAGAAAGAAAGAAAGAAAGAAAGAAAGAAAGAAAGAAAGAAAGAAAGAAAGAAAGAAAGATTTATTTTTAAATATACACTTTATTTATTATTACAAAAAAATAACAATCTTTACAGTCATGAACCCTAAAAAAGATATTTAAAAAAACGCAATTTTCAAAAGGTTGCTATTGGAATTACAAACAAAAAAATAGTTCCTCATTCCTAAGTGTACAAACTTGCTAATGAAAGTTTTCAGGCTAAAATTAATTTTATAAAAGTTATAGTCAAGAAGCACTCTTGCTTTTACTAAGGCAGTAATCATTTTACCTAGATCAATCTGTTTGATTATTGATTGATTATTGATTTTTTTCCTTTTCTTCACTTATAAATAGCCATTTTTGCCTGGCCCAAGAAAAAATTGTCAATCCTGCTATTACTCTCTATTTCTATTTCCCTCCAATCAGGCACTCCACAAATAAATACAGACTCATTAAAATAGAAATCCAAAGCATTATATATAGAATTAAGAACTGTTAGAAGTGGCCAAATCCTAAAACAAAACAGAAAACAATGAACGACTGTCTCCCTTTTAGAACAGAAAGGGCACTTATGACAAACCCTTGGATCAATGAGACACACAAATGAGTTTATGGCGATGATCCCATGAAGGATCCTCCACTGCAGATCACCAGTCCTCTTATTCAGTGGTGGCCTGTACAGACTGCCCCAAGCTGAGCTGTAATTCCCTAGCCGCCCCCCCCAACCTCCCCCCACTCTCTGTCCCTCCAGGGTGTGTCCAGAATCTTCCTGAGCTGACTTTGATGTCTCACTTGGACACACAGTTTATAAAGTTCTTTCCCTTCTGCAGGATCCAGGTCAACTGTTTGGAAATCCAGTGTTGCTTCCTGTATTCCATCTTCAGTTTGGAATCTTGAAGTAACTAAAAGATTTGGAAATGTACAAAGTGGTTCAGGAGTGTCCATGTTTTCAAAATATTTTTTTCGCATTTCTTTAAGAACTTGTGGGAAGCCTGAAATTATTAGTCTTAAAACGTTTTTCAGCAGTACGCAGAGAGCACAGCTTCAAATCCTTCGCCGCCTTGGTTGCAGTTATCCAGCCACTCTCTGTATCATTGATCAGATGCTTGACTTGTAACAACCCAGCATTCAGCATCCGTTGTTGCAAGCTAAAGGTGTCTAAGACAACAGCCTGTGACTATATATAGAAGATTTTGCAAAGCCTGCAATCAAAATGCATTTTTTCGACTTTGAATATCAATCAGTCCTTGACCGCCCTTGTTCTTTGGAAGATACAGAATGCTCTGTCTTAGCCAGTGCTTTCCGTTCCAAAAAAAGTTCAGTACTTCCCTCTGTACATCATATATCACATCTTGAGGGGGTTCTAGGCAAGCTGCAGAGATGATAGATAGATAGATAGATAGATAGATAGATAGATAGATAGATAGATAGATAGATAGATAGATAGATAGATAGATAGATAGATAGATAGATAGATAGATAGATAGATAGATAGATAGATAGAAATCAATGGAATGCCAGACATGACTTAATGCTAATAAAACCAACATGAGCAACCAGAGAAAAACTATTTAAATATTAAGTATTAAAATGAAAAGTACAGATAATGTATTCATATCTTGGAAAACATTGGATTGGGAATTGTAAGAGTGAAAAGAAGAGATTGAAAATAAATAATAAGGGAATATTCAGAGAATGTGTGTGTGTTTCTGTGTGCTCTATTCTGAAGTGAGGCTGTAAAGGTCTGGGGGGAATCAATATTAACAAATTCTTAAATAGTGCTGAAATAAGTATTTCAGTAGAAAGAGAAGCAGAACTCTATTCATCTCTCCACCCCTTTTTCAATTTCTTTCCCTAAATAGTAAAAACGCTTTCTTCTCTCTGGAGTGTTTTTGCAAATTTTTTGTTGTTTTTCTATTCTTTTTGCTGACTTAAGTAGTGCAAACTCCTCTCCCTGTTGTGTTATCTTAATAAAGGAGACTGGTAATGAGAAGACTGGGAATTGTTTAGATTTTTGAAATGAGTCGATTAGGAATTCCAAATTGGGAGTAGTGGACTGGAAAAACTTAGATTGTCGAAAAATGCTAGACTTGCAACTGAAAGAATTTTAAATCATGAGTTTAATAGTTTGAAAATCCATGAGTTGTAAACTAGAATATAGAAAGAGTAAGTCAGGAAGTAAACTGAAATTTCCAGATAATATTCCGATTGAGATTGATTTTTTTTTACTCTTACACTGGCATAAAACAGTTCCATTTAGTTTGGGAAATACAATACATCTTTAAATAATTGAAATGAGTTTTTTTTTTTTCAGGCAGAATTAGAAAGTGCTTTGAGCATTAACATTTTTGGTCATATCAATGTTATCTTCCTTTCTGAAGTTACCACAGGTTATATCTGTCTAACAGCAAAGTAATGTTGATTGAAATTTTAAATGCCAAATAACATTGGTGCTTGTAGGCATTCATAAATTTCAATCAATGTTGAACATGTACAGTTAGGTCCATAAATATTTGGACAGAGACAACTTTTTTCTAATTTTGGTTCTGTACATTACCACAATGAATTTTAAATGAAACAACTCAGATGCAGTTAAAGTGCAGACTTTCAGCTTTAATTCAGTGAGGTGAACAAAACGATTGCATAAAAATGTCCATCCATCCATCTATCCATCCATCCTCTTCCGCTTATCCGAGGTCGGGTCGCGGGGGCAGCAGCTTGAGCAGAGATGCCCAGACTTCCCTCTCCCCAGCCACTTCTTCTAGCTCTTCCGGGGGAATCCCAAGGCATTCGCAGGCCAGCCGGGAGACATAGTCCCTCCAGCATGTCCTGGGTCTTCCCCGGGGCCTCCTCCCGGTTGGACGTGCCCGGAACACCTCACCAGGGAGGCGTCCAGGAGGCATCCTAATCAGATGCCCGAGCCACCTCATCTGACTCCTCTCGATGCGGAGGAGCAGCGGCTTTACTCTGAGCCCCTCCCGGATGATTGAGCTTCTCACCCTATCTTTAAGGGAGAGCCCAGACACCCTGCGGAGAAAACTCATTTCAGTATTCGCGATCTCGTTCTTTCGGTCACTACCCATAGCTCATGACCATAGGTGAGGGTAGGAACATAGATCGACTGGTAAATTGAGAGCTTTGCCTTACGGCTCAGCTCCTTTTTCACCACGACAGACCGATGCAGAGCCTGCATCACTACGGACGCCGCACCGATCCGCCTGTCGATCTCACGCTCCATTCTTCCCTCACTCATGAACAAGACCCCGAGATACTTGAACTCCTCCACTTGGGGCAGGATCTCGCTCCCAACCCTGAGAGGGCACTCCACCCTTTTCCGGCTGAGGACCATGGTCTCGGATTTGGAGGTGCTGATTCCCATCCCAGCCGCTTCACACTCAGCTGCGAACCGATCCAGAGAGAGCTGAAGATCACGGCCTGATGAAGCAAACAGGACAACATCATCTGCAAAAAGCAGTGACCCAATCCTGAGTCCACCAAGCCGGACCCCCTCTACACCCTGGCTGCGCCTAGAAATTCTGTCCATAAAAGTTATGAACAGAATCAGTGACAAAGGGCAGCCCTGGCGGAGTCCAACTCTCACTGGAAACGAGTTCGACTTACTGCTGGCAATGCGGACCAAGCTCTGACACCGATCGTACAGGGACCGAACAGCCCTTATCAAGGGGGCCGGTACCCCATACTCTCAGAGCACCCCCCCACAGGATTCCCCGAGGCACACGGTTGAACGCCTTTTCCAAGTCCACAAAACACATGTAGACTGGTTGGGCGAACTCCCATGCACCCTCCAGGACCCTGCTAAGGGTGTAGAGCTGGTGCACTGTTCCGTGACCAGGACAAAAACCACACTGTTCCTCCTGAATCCGAGGTTCGACTATCCGACGAACCCTCCTCTCCAGAACACCCGAATAGACTTTTCCAGGGAGGCTGAGGAGTGTGATCCCTCTGTAGTTGGAACACACCCTTCGGTCCCCCTTCTTAAAGAGGGGGACCACCACCCCAGTCTGTCAATCCAGAGGCACTATCCCTGATGTCCATGCGATGTTGCAGAGACGTGTCAACCAAGTCAGCCCTACAACATCCAGAGCCTTGAGGAACTCCGGGCGTATCTCATCCACCCCCGGGGCCCTACCACCAGGGAGTTTTTTGACCACCTCGGTGACCTCAGTCCCAGAGATGGGGGAGCCCACCTCTGAGTCCCCAGGCTCTGCTTCCTCATTGGAAGGCATGTTAGTGGGATTGAGGAGGTCTTCGAAGTACTCCCCCCACCGACCCACAACGTCCCGAGTCGAGGTCAGCAGCGCACCATCCCCACCATACACAGTGTTGACACTGCACTGCTTCCCCCTCCTGTGAAACCGGACGGTGGACCAGAATCTCCTTGAAGCCGTCCGAAAGTCATTCTCCATGGCCTCCCCAAACTCCTCCCATGCCCGAGTTTTTGCCTCAGCAACCACCGAAGCCGCATTCCGCTTGGCCCGCCGGTACCTATCAGCTGCCTCCAGAGTCCCACAGGACAAAAGGGACCGGTAGGACTCTTTCTTCAGCTTGACGGCATCCTTCACCGCCGGTGTCCACCAACGGGTCCGGGGATTGCCGGCACAACAGGCACCGACTACCTTACGGCCACAGCTCCGGTCAGCCGCCTCAACAATAGAGGCACGGAACATGGCCCATTCGGACTCAATGTCCCCCACCTCCCTTGGGACATGGTCGAAGTTCTGCCGGAGGTGGGAGTTGAAGCTACTTCTGACAGGGGGCTCTGCCAGACGTTCCCAGCAGACCCTCACAACACGTTTGGGCCTACCAGGCCTGACCGGCATCCTCCCCCACCATCGGAGCCAACTCACCACCAGGTGGTGATTAGTTGACAGCTCCACCCCTCTCTTCACCCGAGTGTCCAAGACATGTGGCCGCAAGTCCGACGACACGACCACAAAGTCGATCATCGAATTGAGGCCTAGGGTGTCCTGGTGCCAAGTGCACATATGAACACCCCTATGCTTGAACATGGTGTTCGTTATGGACAATCCGTGACGAGCACAGAAGTCCAATAACAAAACACCACTCGGGTTCAGATCGGGGGGGCCATTCCTCCCAGTCACGTCCTTCCAGGTCTCACTGTCATTGCCCACGTGAGCATTGAAGTCTCCCAGCAGTATGAGGGAGTCCCCAGAAGGTGTGCCCTCCAGCACCCCCTCCAGGGTCTCCAAAAAGGGTGGGTACTCCGAACTGCTGTTCGGTGCATACGCACAAACAACAGTTAGGACCCGTCCCCCCACCCGAAAGCGGAGGGAGGCTACCCTCTTGTCCACCGGGGTAAACCCCAATGTACAGGCTCCAAGTCGGGGGGCAATAAGTATACCCACACCCGCTCGGCGCCTCTCACCGGGGGCAACTCCAGAGTGGTAGAGAGTCCAGCCCCTCTCAAGGAGATTGGTTCCAGAGTCCAAGCTGTGCGTCGAGGTGAGCCCGACTATATCTATCTGGAACCTCTCGACCTCACGCACTAGCTCAGGCTCCTTCCCCTTCAGGGAGGTGACATTCCACGTCCCAAGAGCCAGCTTCTGTAGCCGAGGATCGGACCGACAAGGTCCCCGCCTTCGGCCACTACCCAACTCACACTGCACCCGACCTCCTTGGCCCCTCCCATAGGTGGTGAGCCCATGGGAAGGGGGACCCATGTTGCCTCTTTGGGCTGTGCCCGACCGAGCCCCATGGGTGCAAGCCCGGCAACCAGGCACTCGCCATCGAGCCCCACCTCCAGGCCTGGCTCCAGAGGGGGGCCCCGGTGACCCGCGTCCCCAGGCTCTGCTTCCTCATTGGAAGGCATGTTAGTGGGATTGAGGAGGTCTTTGAAGTACTCCCCCCACCGACCCACAACGTCCCGAGTCGAGGTCAGCAGCGCACCATCCCCACCATACACAGTGTTGACACTGCACTGCTTCCCCCTCCTGTGACGCTGTCCAAATTTTGTATTCATCATAGAGGTTTTGTTGAACCGCACTTTGTCTCATCTCTCACCTAGGACCAGTTTGCCTTGGGTGGCCCTACCAGGGGCATAAAGCCCTGGACAACAGAGCTCCTAGGATCATTGGGACATGCAAACCCCTCCACCACGATAAGGTGGCGGTTCGAGGAGGGGGCATAAAAATGTGAGGCAACTAAAGCATTTTTTTAACACAATCCCTTCATTTCAGGGGCTCAAAAGTAATTGCACAATTGACTCAAAGGCTATTTCATGGGCAGGTGTGGGTAAGTTTATCGTTATGTCATTATCAATTAAGCAGATAAAAGGCCTGAAGTTCATTTGAGGTGTGGTGCTTGTATGTGGAAGATTTTGCTGTGAACAGACAACATGCAGTCAAAGGAGCTCTCCATGCAGGTGAAAGAAGCCATCCTTAAGCTGCGAAAACAGAAAAAACCCATCCGAGAAATTGCTACAATATTACTAGTGGCAAAATCTACAGTTTGGTACATCCTGAGAAAGAAAGCAAGCACCGGTGAACTCAGCAACACAAAAAGACCTGGACGTCCACGGAAGACAACAGTGGTGTATGATCGCAGAATCATTTCCATGGTGAAGAGAAACCCCTTCACAACAGCCAACCAAGTGAACAGCACTCTCCAGGGGGTAGGCGTATCAATATCCAAGTCTACCATAAAAAGAAGACTGCATGAAAGTAAATACAGAGGGTGCACTGCAAGATGCAAGCCACTCATAAGCCTCAAGAATAGAAAGGCTAGATTGGACTTTGCTAAAGAACATCTAAAAAAAGCCAGCACAGTTCTGGAAAAACATTCTTTAGACAGATGAAAACCAAGATTCACCTCTACCAGAATGATGGCAAGAAAAAAGTATGGAGAAGGCGTGGAACAGCTCATTATCCAAAGCATACCACATCATCTGTAAAACACGGTGGAGGCAGTGTGATGGCTTGGGCATGCATGGCTGCCAGTGGCACTGGGACACTAGTGTTTATTGATGATGTGACACAGGACAGAAGCAGCTGAATGAATTCAAGAGGTGTTCAGAGACATACTGTCTGCTCAAATCCAGCTAAATGCAGTCAAATTGTTTGGGCGGCGTTTCATGATACAGACGGACAATGACCCAAAACATACAGCCAAAGCAACCCAGGAGTTTATTAAAGCAAAGAAGTGGAAAATTCTTGAATGGCCAAGTCAGCCACCTGATCTTAACCCAATTGAGCAGGCATTTCACTTGTTGAACACCAAACTTCAGATAGAAAGACCCACAAATAAACAGCAACTGAAAGCCGCTGCAGTAAAGGCCTGGCACAGCATTAAAAAGGAGGAAACCCAGCATCTGGTGATGTCCATGAGTTCAAGACTTCAGGCTGTCATTGCCAGCAAAGGGTTTTCAACCAAGTATTAGAAATTAACATTTTATTTCCAGTTATTTAATTTGTCCAATTACTTTTGAGCCCCTGAAATGAAGGGATTGTGTTAAAAAAATGCTTTAGTTGCCTCACATTTTTATGCAATCGTTTTGTTCACCCCACTGAATTAAAGCTGAAAGTCTGCACTGCAACTGCATCTGAGTTGTTTCATTTAAAATTCATTGTGGTAATGTACAGAGCCAAAATTAGAAAAATGTTGTCTCTGTCCAAATATTTATGGACCTAACTGTAACTGTGGTTTATGTATTCTGTAAGTTTTGCACTCATGCAACCAACTTATCAAATATTATTCTTTCACGTACTATGTATATTTTATTATTATTATTATTATTATTATTATTATTATTATTATTATTATTATTATTATTATGTTACATTTTTTTATTTTTGTTTTCATTTTTTATGCTTTAAGAAAAATATTTCTTTTACTCTGCCATTAGAAAATGCGGATAAAATTTTGTTCCTTGAGATTTTCTAGTTTTTTAAAGCTGAATCTCCTTGTTACACTTTGATTGGTTATACAACAACTGCTGATCTGTTCAACCCTGGGACTTTTGATGTTTGTCCCTTTGCAAATTTCCATCATCTCCCAAACTTCAACAACATCTAGAGAATTTAAGGGACATAAGCACTGAGAAAGCATCTTAGCTAGCTCCTGTATTCATCTCTGTCAAATTTTTAAAGCTTTTTAATTTCTACTTGTTGTACAGTATAATGTGCCTTTTTGATGATAGGACATTTCTAGTACTGATATTTGGGAGACAAATCTACAACCTCGCTGAAGTAAATAAAGTATTTATAAAATGTAATAGTAATATAATTAATCTTATTTATATAGCACCTTTTCCATGGTCAAGGTGGTTCAGAGAGTCTCAGAAAGAAACAGCAGGTATATGTAACATTGGATGCAAATGTTTCCTGAATAGAACACTAAAACAGATAGATGAAGAGATACACAAAGCATTAAAAAAATAAACAACAACAAACCAGGGTAAAATATTAAATTCAATACTAAAAGAACAGCCTAGCAGATAACATCATTTGTGATATAACACACACAAATTATACTGAACATCTGGACAGAGAGGAAGACTGAAAGAGGGGGCAGAATGTCAGGTTAAGTTAAACACCTTCCTGAACAGATAAGGTTTAATTTTTTTTTTAAAGAATGAAGGGAGTCAGCTGATCTAATTCATTTAGGGAAGTCATTCCAAAGTCTGGATGCTATACAGCTGAAGGCACTGTCACCTATAGAATGCAGGGTAGTGTGGGGCACAATAAGATTGCCAGAATCAAAAGAACCTTAGTGGACGAACAGGATCAAAGTGATGGAGAAGGTGTGAAGGCCATTTAAAGCTTTGTAAGTTAATAATACAATTTTATATTCAATCCTGTAAGACACAGGGAGCCAGTGGCGGTGAAGCAGGATGGCTGTATTGAGCTCACTATTGCTGGTTCATGTTAGGACTCTTGCAGCAGAGTTTTGAATCAACTGGAGCTGTGATATAAGATTAGAAGCAACACCTGCCAGTAGGGAGCTACAATAATCGGTGCGAGATGTGATAAAAGCATGGACCTGTTCGTCAGCATTAGAAAAGGAGAGGAATGAGCAAATACGGGATATGTTGTGGAGGTGAAAGTAAAAAGGTTTCTTAATATGGTTTATGTGGGCAGAATAAGAAAGGGAGGAATGAAAAATGACACCAAGTTTCCTTGCATCAGAAGAAGGTCTGATGAGATCATCATCAACAGTGACCAAGAAGGAGCTCTTTTTCTTAAGTTGTGCTTTAGTGCCAATTTGCTGGAGTTCAGTTTTGTTGCAATTCACTTTTAAAGAGTTCTGCTCCATCCAGGTTTTAATTTCACTGAGTCAAGTTGTGAGTTGAGAAAGCCCTCATTAAGTTTCACATTTAGCACTGAAATAGAGTTGTGTATCATCTGCATAAAAATGATAACCCAGTCCATAGTTACAAAAGATATGGCCAAGGGGAAGCATATAGATACAGAAGAGGAGAGGGCCAGAGGACAGATCCCTGAGGAACCCCTGCCTTGACTGGTGCTCTGCTGGATCTTCTACTAACAAGACTAACAAACTCTTGCTTATCAGTCAGATAGGACATAAACCACTGGAGGGCAGTGCCAGAGATACCCAGCATGTCCTCCATTCTGGACAGTAGAATGTCATGTCTGACAGTGTCAAATGCTGCACTAAGATCTAACAGCATTAATATGCTGGTTTGTCTAGGGTCTGCTGCCATAAGCAAATCATTGGTTAGCTAAAGCAGAACAATTTCACAGCTGTGCAGTGGCCTGAAACCAAACTGAAAGGGTTCCATCAAATTATCAAAAGTTAGGAAATTAGTGAGTTGGGAGGCTGCAACATGCTTAAGAACTTTTGACAAAAAAGTTAATGGGCAAAAATTGTTAAGATTCTCAACATCAAAACCAGACTTTTTAAAATTTGGTGTTACCGAAATGATTTTAAAAGTGGTTGGCATGAAGCCAGCATCAAGGGATGTATTTATTATTGTTGTAAGAGGGAAAGATATAAATGGGTGATGGATTTTATGTAGTTGAATTATTTAGATCTTTATATTCTAATGCGGAAAAAGTGGAGGAATTTTTCACAGACTTCAGTAGAAGAGGTAATTGGGCCAGCTTTCATAGACTGTAACTCTGAATTGTTCCATGGAGCTGAATGCTTAAAAGTAACCTCCTTATGCTTTAAAGGAGCTGTTTTGTCTGGTGCTGAAAGAAGGGCTGTGTTATAGTGGTCAACAACACAATCTAGTGTTTATGGAATAGGTGAAGACAGAAAAAAATCAGAAATGGAACTAGCTAGGATGAAGTTTATAGGTAGGAGGAGGGATAGGTAACGAAACAGTGAAAAGTACCGCTTTATGATCAGAGAGTCCCAACTCACTGCTATAAATGTTACCGACAGATAAGCCAGATGTGCAGATCAAATCCAATATATGACCACCAGAGTTAGTACTATGAAAATCAACATATTTCACCAAGTCAAAACAGTCCAGTCAGGATAGGGATTCATTTCTCAGCTTACATGTAGTAATATCAATATGGATTTTGAAATCACTAAGAAGAATGGGAAAGGGAACTTAAATTGGTTAATAATTCAGTCAAATCAGATAAAAAAAGATGCATTGTATTTTGGGGGACGATAGATAACAATGAGTAAGACAGGACCTGATTTTGTTATTAGCTTAAGAGCCCGACACTTGAAAGACAATGGGCAGTCAATTGGGATTCTTTTGATGTTTAGCTCTCCTCTAACAATTACTGCGACTCTTCCGCCTTGTCTTGAGCTGCAAGGCTGTGAGAAGTAAACATACCTGGATGGTATCGCCTCCATGAGGGTTCGTTGTGCACTGATCCATTCTCAGAGTTTATTTTAACAAATTGCAAATTTGTTACACTGACACTCCTGTTTCCAAAGCCATGAATAGGAAGGCGCATTCCTGAACAAATGCTGCCATTGAGCTTTTTATTTGCAGCCCAGCGGTGGCGGTGACCTGACCCGCAATGTAAATGTTTCGGGTGTCGCACAATGTCAGTGTCTTTTAGGACATTCCACCTGGATCATTTGCTCTGGACAAACTGTTTAATATGAAGGAGTTTGTCACAAGAGTATTTTAGCATAGTACAGAGCAATAATTATCTGATAATAGCAGAGAAGCAGCACAGCACAGTGGAGAAGGTGAAACGGGCGGGGTGGGGTGGGGTGGCGCAGATAAGCGTCGATAGCAAGCAGCAGGAGAATCATAGTAGGAGAATGAAGTACAGTTTTCAGTTGAATTATGTCATGATTTGCATAAATGGAAGAATATTGCATTTTATGTACAGCTGAATGTCATTCCTTAATCTGAAATTTTAATTCTCTAAGGTTATTTATAGTTAAATTTCTTCAAATATATTGTTAGAACGTACAAATACTATTATTCTCAAAATTATTTAGTAATGGTTCAGGGAGGTTTCCTCCCACAGTCCAAAGACATGCAGGTTAGGGAATTGGCGATTCTAAATTGTCCCTAGTGTGTGTGCTTGGTGTGTGTGTATGTCCTGCGGTTGGTTGGCGCCCTGCTCGGGATTGGTTCCTGCCCTGTGTTAGCTGGGATTGGCTCCAGCAGACCCCCATGACCCTGTGTTAGGACTAAGCGGGTTGGAAAATGGATGGATGGATGGTTCAGGGATAGGCAGATTGCCTTTGTTCATGTTTCCAAGTTGTATGTAGAACATGTAGTGTATTATGCAAAAGTGTAATCATTCATATTTAATACACAGGCATTTCAAAGAATGCATACATAGGATTTACACAGAAGGTTCTAGCTTTTCAGATGCCTAGTGACTTCTATAAATTGAATACTTTACAGGTTAACAAATACTTTAGTATATGATTAGATAGATAGATAGATAGATAGATAGATAGATAGATAGATAGATAGATAGATAGATAGATAGATAGATAGATAGATAGATAGATAGATAGATAGATAGATATAAGGGTATCCCAAGGAGAAATTCACATTCTCCAGCAACAGCATACTGATACAAAGAAACAATATTAAATTAAAGATTGATAATAATGCAGGTAAAAACAGACAATAACTTTTTATAATGTTAACGTTTACCCCCCCCAGGTGGTATTGAAGAGTCGCATAGTGTGGGGGAGGAACGATCTCCTCAGTCTGTCAGTGGAGCAGGACAGTGACAGCAGTCTGTCGCTGAAGCTGCTCCTCTGTCTGGAGATGATACTGTTCAGTGGATGCAGTGGATTCTCCATGATTGACAGGAACCTGCTCAGTGCCTGTCGCTCTGCCACAGATGTCAAACTGTCCAACTCCATGCCTACAATAGAGCCTGCCTTCCTCACCAGTTTGTCCAGTCGTGAGGCGTCCCTCTTCTTTATGCTTCCTCCCCAGCACACCACTGCGTAGAAGAGGGCGCTTGCCACAACCGTCTGATAGAACATCTGTAGCATCTTATTGCAGATGTTGAAGGACGCCAGCCTTCTAAGGAAGTATAGTCGTCTCTGTCCTCTCTTACACAGAGCATCAGTATTGACAGTCCAGTCCAATTTATCATCCAGCTGCACTACCAGGTATTTATAGGTCTGCACCCTCTGCACAAAGTCACTTCTCATGATCACGGGGTCCATGAGGGGCCTGGTCCTCCTAAAATCCACCACCAGCTCCTTGGTTTTGCTGGTGTTCAGTTGTAGGTTGTTTGAGTCACACCATTTAACAAAGTCCTTGATTAGGTTCCTATACTCCTCCTCCTGCCCACTCCTGATGCAGCCCACGATTGCAGTGTCGTCAGCGAACTTTTGCATGTGGCAGGACTCCGAGTTGTATTGGAAGTCCGATGTATATACAGTAGGCTGAACAGGACAGGAGAAAGTTCGGTCCCCTGCGGCGCTCCTGTGTTGCTGACCACAATGTCAGACCTGCAGTTCCTGAGACGCACATACTGAGGTCTGTCTTTAAGATTACCATGCAGTGAGTAGCTGACAAGCATATCTATGACTCAAACTATCCCACAGATGTGCTATATCTTGAACAAATGGTGGATCATTAGGTGGAGGCTATTAGTATTGACTTGGATACAGAGCAAAGCATACAAAAGAGGAGTCTGAACATGATTTGCTTATGATGCTTAATGAATTGATGTGGTTTCATTGACTTCTTCCTACTTTCAAAGTCTTAGTATACATATACTCATGACAGTATTTTTACAGACAGCATGCTCCCATTTGTGTGTACCTGGCTATTTTCAGGGCACCTAACACAAGTGCTAACTATACCACTTCCTGTTGGTTCTTTTCATGGTCGTAACAAAGAATATACTTAACAGTCTGTTTCTCTTTCTGTGCCTAGTCCAGGTAAGGGGCCCTATGACTGTTCCATCTCTGATGCTCCTGGTTGCAAACTAGTCCCAACAAGATCGCCATCTACAATGTGTTCACTAGTTTAAAAGAATTGTAAAAACATGCTTTTCTTGTTAATAATTTTCTAAAACTAGCGGCATATAGTTCATTCATCAGTAAATCAAATCAACCTTATTCTTTGTAGCACTTTGGCCATGTGAACATTACAAAAAATGATGCAAAGTTTCATATGTATTTATTTTAATAAATTAAGTATTTATTCATTATTTACTTCACAGTGTAATCATGTGAATGATATTGCATTTATTGAATACTATATGATCATTTTCTCAAGCAGTATGTTCCTTTTTCAGTTCATCATACTTTCAGTGTACACTTACAATTTGCTAAATCCAAAGAAAATTAAGAAGGGGTAGTAAAAGAATTGTCACATTATAATTTGTAATAGCTGGTTTTCCCTTTTATGTTGGATTTTATGTTGGAAAGTGAGTCCCACATTTCAAAGGTGTCAGGATATTTAGGTTACATTTATTTTAAATACCACTTATATACTTCTGCATAATTTTTCAATGTTTTGTTTTTTTGCTTCTACAAAAATAAGTTTTATTTTTGGGTTTTGCTGTTTTTAGTTGCTGTTTTAATGCCATCATTCAGTATTTAATGTTTTGCCATTTCATTGTGTTGCAAGATACGTTTCAACTGATGATATGTCAGGCATCATTCTCATCAAAGACTAAATGGTGGCAGCAAACACTACTGGCACTTTATAAAATAAAGGAAACACTCTCAATAAAAGGAATAAAGCATAGTGTTTGTTAAGAATTTTAGATTACTCTGTCAGTACCATTGACTAAAATTCTGACCCAATTGATCAACTTGTCTGAAGTTCCTGTTTAGTGTGTTCTAATCTGTCACCTGAAATACAAAAATATTATCAGGAATTTACCATTTTATTGGAAACATGTTCTACCTGATCACTAGCATTGATCCATCCAGCTTCAAATCCAGTTATTTCAATTCAGGGTCATGGTGGCTGGGAGGTTATCCCAGCAGCACTGGGTTTAAAATAGGATCCAGTGCTTTACTCACACACATGCCCACTCTCACTCACAATAAGCCTATCAACACACAGGGCATCTTTGGGATGATGACAAAAAACGAATAACCTGGAGAAAACTGCAAAAACACATGGAAAACATTCAGACTTCACACAGACTTCCTAACATAATACTTTGAAACTCTGAGACAAAAGTACTACCCACTGAACCAATGTGCAGCCCACTAAACAATGCAGGAGCCCTAAAATGCTTCTCAGATGCTGCATAGATTAAATAAAATCAAGATATTAGAAAGGTGCTTAGTCATTTATACTTTTGGACTTTATTTTATAGTTTATGAACCAAGGGGAACATACAGTTGTGGCATAAGTTAATAAGAGATTTGAGATTACTCTCTTGTTATAAAGAAGCTGGTAGTGAACATGAAATTTACCTTCCTATTTAAAATCAAACTAGTTGTGAATGACATTGGTACAAATGCCACTCTGTCAAAATATCTGGAAAGTGATCAGTTATGACTGAGGTTTAACTGGCTCAAGATCATCCCATAATCTAGTGTGCATGACAGAAACACAGCAACTGTTTTGTGCACAATGATGCCTAGGTTATTATTAGAAATTAACAGAGTGTGTGAATCTATGGAATTTAATCAGTTTGTCCACACTTCAAGTATCCATTTTAGAATTAAGAAATACTACAGTAGGCAGTGCAGATCATTAGAAATTAGTTCTGGAGTCACTTTTTAGCAAGTTATAAAAGAAGCAGTGCAACAAACAATATAATTAGATTTTTAGAAGACCATATAATAATTCAATTAGCAGATACCGTAGCATAGCAGTAGCCAGATTACTACAGGTGGACTGTAACAAGATTATGAATGCCAAGTAATTTTCTTCTTTTTCATTTATCTCTTTGATCCATTACATTCCCTGCTAAACTTTAGGTCTGTTATACAGTACATTGTTTCTTTATGTAACGTAATGCAAATCGTTTTGTAACTTGACTAATGAAGGTTTTATCTGAAATAAAAATTTGTTGAGTGTATTTAAACGTTAGTGCATAAAATGTACCTCACACTTTAGTCAACAACAATCTGAACTGATTTAAATAAGCACTGAATACCAGAGATAATGAATGTGACTCTTTGTGTGTGTGTGTGTGTGTGTTTGTGGGTTTACTTGCAAGTGAAGTACAGACACAAGATTCATTCTGTTTTACACATTGGGACCTAAGCATGACTTTACCTCACTGGAGTACATTCATGCCCAACTTGTTTAACCACTTCATAAAAAATATAGCATATGTGTGACAATCAGGAAAAAATGAAAAAAATAATTTTATGCTAGTGATGTAAATATAGCATTGACTGGAGCAAGGAAATTAAAAGTAATATGTTTGACAAGAGAATATGTGCAATTATTGAAACAAAAAAGGCCATGTTTGTCATTGATGTTTTGGACCCATCTAAGAGCTGTCACACAGCATAAGCAAAAATAAGCTTTAAACTGACAATGGCAGTGGTGAAGGTGTTGATGATTAGTGAAACAGGGAGGTTATGGAATGTGGAAGAGGTAGTGACACAATGAAAAAAATCTGATTTTAAAAATGAAAATATTAAATAGAGATGAGAGCTGAAAGAGAAATGGAGACAGAGAGGCATGAATAAAAGTAGAAGTGAGAGACATAAGGAGCATACAGTGAAGAAAAAAGGGGGGGAGAGTCTATGTTCTGCCCTGGAGGTGTGGCGGGGGAGTGTTTTAATGTGATAAATGGAGGCTGACAAGCATCCCTCAAACACCCCCAGGTCCAAAGGGAAGAAATGAAGGGGTGTTAGCAAGCAATTATGTTGCTCACTCTAGTATCAGGCCTTGACAAATAATTATAAAAAATTCAAGTGTAGGTTATACAGGCAGCTCTGGAAACAATTACCAGTTGTGCATGCCTGTTTTTTAAACATACTTAATATTATAAGGGATAAAATAGCTTCCAACATGTTTTAACTTCTTTAGAATCTGGCTGTGTAGAGCTTCTAGCACCCATTATTACATACAGAAAAACAGACAAAGATAAAGTGTAAGTGATTCTGTTGTGGTGAAGTGTAAAGATGAGAAGGAACTTATAAGTTTGTAATTTTATCCTATAGTTCAGCCCAAACTTTCTTGACTGGGTGCAAGTTGTTAGTAACCTTATTGTATCATTTGGGGGTAGTCTAGGAGTAATACTAGCAATTGTTATTGTGATACTGGTGAGGAATTCAAGAAATCTAGATTCAGTAATGCATTATTATTTTATTGTATATGGTAAAGTGTTAAAAAGTTTTCTATATGAGAGTTTATAGTCTATTGATACGCATTTAACCAATTTTCGTGTTAATTCGTTTGACTTCATCGTTTCTCTGTGCTAGGATTGCCTGTATACTCATTTCTTCTGTTGATAACCCTTTGGGATGAAATTCTTCAATAGGATTTGGACATAATAAGTCTTCTTTTATTGGGAACTTAAAGTGAGGAAAATGTAAAAATGTATAAGAGCTAAGAGAGCAGGAACTGTGTCTGTCAAAGCATTCACATTCACAGAGGTGAGAGGGCCGTGTGCATGGTTGAATATGGTTGAGAGGAGAGCGTGACTTGAAAAAATATCATGGCCATAGAGAGACATTATAAGCCTGTATGTTCTTCTTTTAGTTTTTGTTTTTTATTTAAACTTTTGAATCTTTGTGGCAGCAACTAGACTAAACCACTGGAAACAGGAAGTGCTTGCAAGGGGCTTGTTGCTGCTTAAGGCAGACAAGCAAAAACCTCAAAATCAAATAAAGGATTAAAATGGTGAAGTCTGGACTTTACACGCTTTGGGCATGGCTGTCAGAACCCAGATACATTCACACATTCCTCAAACTCCACCACTACAGTCGTTCTTCTCTTGCCTGCAGGTTCACTAAGTAATCCATCACTTGATGTGAAGTAGGTGTAAAAGGCGCTATATCCACGCCCGACCTGACACAGACTCCCAACAGAGGCACGTTAAAATCAACAAAAGATTTTATTTTCTTCAGCTGAGGTCCACGTCTTCCCCGTGTCCCTCAGCCTTAACACAGTCCCAAGCACACCAAATAACTAAAGCAAAGCACACCACAACTCTTCTCCACCACTCTTCCCGTCAAGCGTTGTCCTCCTCCTCCCAACTCAGCCTTCCAAGTGGTGGCCGCTGGCTCCTTTTATTAGGCACACGAAAGTGCTCCAGGTGCTTGATTGCTGAGTCCTGGCTGCACTTCCGGGTGTGGTGAAAACACTGCCCACATGGGCCCAGGAGCTCTTGCTGCAGCAACCCCTGGCGGCGCCTGTGGAACCCAACAGGGCTGCACCACACTCCAACTCTCATGAACCCCTGCGGGAGTCCGAGGCACCGCTGCAACCCAGGGAGGCTGCCATCTAGTGTCCAGGGGGAGGTATTGGGCCTCCTATGCTTGCTCCCCCGGAACATATGCTGAAGGGGTGTCCCAGCCTGGCAAGGGCCGTGGCTGTCCACCACACAGGCAATCAGACATCTGGCCTCTGAGTATCTTCCCTCTTGGTATTGAGAAACATTCATAAACGGCAGAATATAGACCATAAGAATATAGCAAGTTGTGCACTGGCTCCATCTGTACCTGTCTGTAGATGTTGTAGATTATTGCTTGATGTGGGCAGTCTGTACTCACTGGTTTACAGTGGCTTTTAAGTCTCTCATGCCATCATAACATGACCAAATTAAATGTAAGCTACAAATTGCCTCCCAATTCCCGATGAGCCTGCCAAAATTGGCAAAGAAATTCCAAAAGGAAGTCTAGAACATCCAGGGCTATGATTTCAATTCTTTGGGTTTCCCTGTAGCTTGCAAGCTTTTGTTGAACCTTCATGTACACATCCTTGATAGACTGCAAGATGAGAAAAACTGTATTAAACCTGCTGTCTGGCTTCTGCCTAACTGCTTTTGTCAGCTGGCTTACTAGACCTATTTGCTTCATGTATTTTACTAGAGCATTCACCTCCTGCAATCTTTCTGCAGTTTCAGGTTCAATATCTGAAAGCTTATTAACATCTAGTGCATGCTTGAGAACGGTGTTGTATACATGATCCTGCAGTCCAGGCGATGATAGTGTTGAGTGTGGAAATGATGTTCATTCCTTGATCAGGTACCCAGGCAACTTTGTTCATAACAGCAGCATCAAATCTGAGTTCATGCATGAGCTGTTGGTGTAACTCTTTCACGTGTGTTGTCACCTGTTTTTACTTCTCTGAGGGAAAATATTGTAGTGGTAAGCACTCTGTTTTAAGCTTGTCCTCTGATGTGACATAGTGGCAGGTAATTGTCAGGCAACTGACCTTACAGTAATCGTCGGTCTGCATGTCTGTGGCCATTCAGAAATTAATATAAGACATGATCTCTGATATTTCACTGACAACATCCTGTCTTTTCGTTGTGGCAATCTCCTTACATTTATGAGAGATGGTAGTAGGATCTGGGAGCACACTTTCGGCTGGAACTTGACCATGGCTAGTTTATAGGTTCCTGTGCTAGATCAATAAAACCTTTTCCTGCTACCATGGCAAAAGGTCTAATATCCCAACAGCAAAAGTCTACATACTTATCAGAAATATTTGCTTTGACAGGAGCTGTTTCTGACTTACCAGGTACAAAGAAGTACTGTGACATGGATGTTTATCTCTGACTGCTAGTACATGCTGTTGTAATTGAGCGGCTGCACAAGTCACTGAAGAGAAGATGTGCCAGTTCTTTTGCTATCGTACCTCAAAACAGCAGAGCACCACACTGTTCTTCAGTTGGCTGTCTCTGTTCACACAAATCTCCCTTGCTCTATTCTGTAGGTCAATCAACCCCATTCTCCAGAAATCACCACCTGCATAAAAGGAGAGTTCTTTTTTGCTCATGTATCTTACCTTGCCTTCTGAGTGGTAACAACCGCCCAGTGGGAAACGGTTTCCATTTTCAAAATTCCTGCAGTGCTGCAGCCCTTAAACAAAAGACATATTCAAGAAAATAAAGACACTCAAACAAAGAAGACTAGACAACCACTGACCAAAACATTAAATTGAAATTGGAATGCCTTAAACCATTCCTTCCCCAAAAAATGAGGCCATCCATCAACTCTAAGTCACCTAACCAGGGCACTAGCTTTAAACTTCTTAATCAGTGTAGTCACTACACTGTAAATTGAATACCAACGTTTTAACCCGCAAAACTGTTATAATTGACAGGTACACACTCGCACAGCGTGCCCTGTGTTTCTTTAAATAAAAGCCGTTCAGTCAGCAAATCAGATTGTAAGGTTGCTGAGAGGCTCTTGCCATCACATTGTATGCACTCTTTGTTTCTGTGCAAAATTGGCTCCTAAAAAGCAATCTCTCAAAAGCTAAGAGGGCATGTAAAGTGCTACCTTTTGAAGAGAAAATAAAAATCTTACATCTTCTGAAAAGTGGCATGTCACTTGCCAAAGTACTTATTCCTCAAATGATACAGTATAACAACTATCTACATATCGTTTACATAGTTTCAGGTATTATAAGTAATCTTGAGAAGATTTAAAGAATATCTGAGGATTTGGTTAGGTTACAGGCAAATGCAATATCATTTTATACAGTATAAGGGATTGAGCAGTCACAGATTTTGGTATCCAGTGAGTTACTGGGACCAATCCCTAGTGAATACAGCGGAGCTAACTGTATTAAATTTTTTGGAGCATATTATTTCATCCACTAGATGGCAGCAGAATACTGACCCAAGAGTTATTAATCCCTGAGCATGACTTGGGTTCAGAATTCTGTATTATTACGGTTAAACCTGAGAAAGATTCAGAGTGAAGTTTAATGATATGCTTTACAATGTAAAGCCCAAATATCTCTCAAGACAGTATTATAGAAATAATGAAATGCTGAAAAAAGTCATAAATATATATATATATATATACATACAGTCATGGCCGAAATTATCGGCACCCCTGGAATTTTCCCAGAAAATGCACCATTTCTCCCAGAAAATGATTGCAATTACAAATGTTTTTTTATACACATGTTTATTTCCTTTATGTGCATTGGAACAACACAAAAAAACAGAGAAAAAAAAGCCAAATCTGACATCATGTCACACAGAACTCCAAAAATGGGCCGGACAAAATTATTGGCACCCTTTCAAAATTGTGGGTAAATCGTTTTATTTCAAGCATATGATGCTCGTTTGAACTCACCTGTGGCAAGAAACAGGTGCTGGCAATATAGCAATCACACCTGAAGCCAGTTAAAATGGAGAAAAGTTAACTCAACCTTTCTGTTGTGTGTCTGAGTGTGAATTGTCTGAGGACTTGAGAACAAAAATTATGGAAAAATATCAACAATCTCAAGGCTACAAGTCCATCTCCAGAGATCTTCATGTTCCTTTGTCCACTGTGCGTAACATAATCAAGAAGTTCACAACACATGGCACTGTAGCTAATCTCCCTGGACGTGGACGGAAGAGAAAAATTGATTAAAGACTGCAACGAAGGACAGTCCGAATGGTGGATAAACAACCCCCCCCCCCCAATCAACTTCAAAACATATCAAGCTGTTCTGCAGACTCAGGGTGCAACATTGTCAGCTCGAAATATCTGTCGACATCTGAACGAAATGAAACGCTATGACAGGAGAGCCAGGAGGACCCCACTGCTGACAAAGAAATATAAAAAAGCCAGACTGGAGTTTTGCCAAAATGTACTTGAGGAAGCCAAAATCCTTCTGGGTGCACGTCTTGTGGACAGATGAGACCAAGGTAGAGCTTTTTGGTAAAGCTCATCATTCTACTGTTTACAGAAAACGAAATGAGGCCTATGAAGAAAAGAACACAGTACCTACAGTCAAACATGGTGGAGGTTCTAAGATGTTTTGGGGATGTTTTGCTGCCTCTGGCACTGGATGCCTTGACTGTGTGCAAGGCATCGTGAAATCTGAAGACTACCAAAAGATATTGGGGCGCAATGTAGGGCCCAGTGTCAGAAAGCTGGGTCTGCGTCAGAGGTCATGGGTGTTCCAGCAGGACAATGACCCCAAATATACCTCTAAAAGCACTCAGAAATGGTTGAAGACAAAGCGCTGGAGAGTTCTGAAGTGGCCAGCAATGAGTCCGGATCTAAATCCGATTGAACACTTATGGAGAGATCTCAAAATTGCTGTTGGGAGAAGGCGCCCTTCAAATCTGAGAAACCTTGAGCAGTTTGCAAAAGAAGAGTGGTCGGAAATTCCAGTTGAGAGGTGTAACAAGCTTGTTGATGGTTATAGGAAGCGCTTGATTTCAGTTATTTTTTCCAAAGGGCGTGCAACCAAATATTAAGCAGAGGGTGCCAATAATTTTGTCCAGTTTGAGTTTTGTGTGAAATGATGTCAGATTTGGCTTTTTTTCTCTGTTTTTTTGTGTTGTTCCAATCCACATAAAGGAAATAAACATGTTGTAATAGGGTACAGCCCGGACACAGACAGGCAGACACGTTGCAGTCCATCACACACGTTTATTCATCTACTCACTATTATTTACAATGTCCAAGTGCACCGCCACCAAACACCCCCCACAGTCTCTCCACAATCTCGGCCTCTTCCCTAGCCGTTCCTTCACTGCAAACACAGGGCCTCTCTTCGCCCGCCTCCTTCTCCAACCTCGTCCTCCTCCTCACCCGACTCCGGCCTTGATTGTCAGGAGGCGGACCCTTTTATAGGCAGCTGATTGAGGGCCGCACCCAGCCACCTGCCACAATGTGTATACCAAAACATTTGTAATTGCAACAATTGTCTGGGAGAAATGGAGCATTTTCAAGGAAAATTCCAGGGGTGCCGATAATTTTGGCCATGACTGTATATTGTCAAGCCACCAGGGCGCGTACAGCTGCCCTTACCCAGACACAGACAGGCAGGAGACAGATTTTGCCATACAACAAAACATATATTTACAATTGGGGAGCATTTTACCCTGCTCCCCACAGCACAGTGCACCAATCACCAGACACTCAATAGACAGTTCAGTCCTTTCCTTGCTGTCGGTCCTTCTGCCTCCACTCCTTCTCAGGCTTTGTCCTCTTCCTCCCGACTCTGGCCCCTGAATGGTGGGAACTGGTCCCTTTTATAGGTACTCCAGGTGCCCAACAAGCTTCTTCTGGCCACACTTCTGGGTGTGGCAGAAGTGTGGCCAAATAAGGCCCTGGAAAGGTCCATGTGCCCCCTGGTGAAGGCCATGGGTTCTAACAGGTTTGAGCTCCCATGCTAATGACCGTGGCCCTGCTGGAAACCAAGGGGGCTGCCCTCTGTTGGCCTGGGGGAAAAACTGTCACAAAAATACTCTCTCCCCCAGTCCTTCCATATTCTGGGCATCCTGACTGGGCAAGAGTTCTGGCCATCCACCACACTGCTCCTCCCCCAGCCGAGCCTTGCCAAGCGAACCATCCTGTCCCATGAAGGCTGTTCTTCTGTTAAATGGAGAGCTACTTTTGTCCAGGCTACAGTTCCGTCCTGCAAGATATAAACACAAGAGAGACAGGGAGGCGCTGCGTTGACGCCTTCTCCAGGCTCCTGAGACCTTCTCCTGGCAGTGTCTCCACCCATGGCCAATTTGTTGGCACTCTCCCCAACCCGTGCTTGTGCCCTCCGGACACTAAAACACCCCCGCGGAGAGCGGCCCTCCATCACACGTGAGCACAGGGGTTCATGTGCTGCAGTGCTTGCAGACCCAGTCTTCCCTTTCCAGGTATGCCTTATAATCTGGGGTATGGTGACAATATACATATATTTGTTTTGACATTCTAAAGTAACTCATAAATATTTGTGAGTGGGACAAAACCTTCAACTAAAACAAAATGGTGTGTAAATGATGTGTGGTGAATTTGATCCTGTAAACTTTCACGGTAGTGCAAGTAGCCTCATGGCACAAAAGGCAAAATGACTGTGATAAAGCAAAAGGACAAGAAAGACATTATCCCTCTAAGTGCTGTTCATAATACAGCAACTGTCAAATGTTCATGTCAGGGGAAAAGTGGTAATCATTAAACTTTGTGCTGTGGCAGCTTACAATAACACAAGGGGTGCATCACTTGTGTGGATCAAACACTGACATTCTACCTTCTCATGCTCAAGCAACAGAAAAAAAATCTAAGAAAAGTGTGCAAAAAAACCTAAAATACTTCTACCATCCCGATTACAGTGTTGTGCTGTGCATTGAAATAAAAATCAACGTTTATGGTTTGTTTTTCTTGGAGTAAACATAACGCTAAAGAGGCTACTTAACAGTTAGTAGTGCCTGACTAATTTTATTTGGTCTAAGAAAAAAGGAGGAATTCAATTTTTGATTTGTATAACCAACATATTAACAACAACAACAACATTTATTTATATAGCACATTTTCATACAAAAAGTAGCTCAAAGTGCTTTATATAATGAGGAAAATAAAAATAAAAGACAAAATACAAAATTAAAATAAGACAACATTAGTTAACATAGAAAAGGAGTAAGGTCCGATGGCCAGGGTGGACAGAAAAAACAAAAAAAAAACTCCAGAAAGCTGAAGAAAAAAATAAAATCTGTAGGGGTTCCAGGCCACGAGACCGCCCAGTCCCCTCTGGGCATTCTACCTAACATAAATGAAATAGTCCTCTTTGTAGTTAGGGTTCTCACAGAGTCACTTGATGCTGATGGTCATACAGACTTCTGGCTTTTAATCCATCCATCATTGTTGGAACATCATGGTGCTTTGGGTAGATGGTGGTGGCGCAAGCCACCACCAACAGGACACCGGAAAAGGAAACAGAAGAGAGAGTAGGGGTTAGTACAGGTTTTGAATGAATGGTTATTATAATGAATTGGATATATAGAGTATCAGGGTTAAATTACAGTGAAGTTATGAGAAGGCCATGTTAAAGTAATGTGTTTTCAGCAGTTTTTTAAAGTGCTCCACTCTATTAGCCTGGCGAATTCCTACTGGCAGGCTATTCCAGATTTTAGGTGCATAACAGCAGAAGGCCGCCTCACCACTTCTTTTAAGTTTTGCTCTTGGAATTCTAAGGAGACACTCAGCTGAGGATCTGAGGTTACGATTTGGAATATAAGGTGTCAGACATTCCGATATATAAGATGGGGCGAGATTATTTAAGGCTTTATAAACCATAAGCAGAATTTTAAAGTCAATTCTGAATGACACAGGTAACCAGTGTAGTGACATCAAAACTGGAGAAATGTGTTCGGATTTTCTTTTCCTGGTAAGGATTCTAGCAGCTGCATTCTGCACTAGTTGCAAACGATTGATGTCTTTTTTGGGTAGTCCTGAGAGGACTGCGTTACAGTAATCTAGCCGACTGAAAACAAATGCGTGAACTAATTTCTCTGCATCTTTCGATGATATAAGAGGTCTAACTTTCGCTATGTTTCTTAAGTGGAAAAATGCTGTCCTAGTGATCTGATTAATATGCGATTTAAAATTCAGGTTACAATCAACGGTTACCCCTAAGCTTTTTACCTCCGTTTTGACTTTTAATCCTAATGCATCCAGTTTATTTCTAATAGCCTCATTGTATTATATTAATACATATATTAATAAATATATCACCAAATGTTAATATTTTTGGTGTTAACAAATTATTTTTGGGTTTGAGTTTTGTGTTCTACAAAGTTTGTCCTTTTGAAACCATAGCCTAATTTGTACTTTACACAAATACATACTTTGCTGTGCATTAACCTACAGGTCACTGGCTAGAATGGTACATTTTTTTCCTTTTTATCTTTAATCAGATTTTGACATATAATTTACTTATGTTGCCCCAATTTATGCTGGCATTTGACAGCTGTGTAATTAGTTTTGTCATGTTCTAGAACATTATTAATTTTTACTTTTATCTTTTTGAAATATTGAAATATTTTATCATTGGTGCAATGACATCACTATTTTGTCTGGTGTTTGTTTTTTGGGTTACAGCCACGTTGTTTGTAGAAATAACGTTTGATGCAGGTCTCATGTTTCAGGCACTTCTGTGGTGTTATCATGTTGCCTAAAAGAAGGCTGCATGGTTAAGGAAGTATGCAAACATTAAGACCTTTCTTTTTGCGATGACACAACATAAAAAGATAAAAAAAACAACTGTAGGGAACTTTCCAGGTTTTGTTTTTGACTACAAGATTTGTGTATCATTTTGGATGTGATGAAAAATTGTTGGAGGGTGCATGGGAGTTTGCCCAACCAGTCTACATGTGTTTTGTGGACTTGGAAAAGGCATTCGACCGTGTCCCTCGGGGAATCCTGTGGGGGGTACTCCGAGAGTATGGGGTACCGGCCCCCCTGATAAGGGCTGTTCGGTCCCTGTACGATCGGTGCCAGAGCTTGGTCCGCATTGCCGGCAGTAAGTCAAACCCATTTCTAGTGAGAGTTGGACTCCGCCAGGGCTGCCCTTTGTCACCGATTCTGTTCATAACTTTTATGGACAGAATTTCTAGGCGCAGCCAGGGCGTTGAGGGGGTCCAGTTTGGTGGGCTCAGGATTGGGTCACTGCTTTTTGCAGATGATGTTGTCCTGTTTGCTTCATCAGGCCGTGATCTTCAGCTCTCTCTGGATCGTTTCGCAGCCGAGTATGAAGCGGCTGGGATGAGAATCAGCACCTCCAAATCCGAGACCTTGGTCCTCAGCCGGAAAAGGGTGGAGTGCCCTCTCAGGGTTGGTAGCGAGATCCTGCCCCAAGTGGAGGAGTTCAAGTATCTCGGGGTCTTGTTCACGAGTGAGGGAAGAATGGAGCGTGAGATCGACAGGCGGATCGCTGCGGCATCCGCAGTAATGCGGGCGCTGCATCGGTCTGTCGTGGTGAAAAAGGAGCTGAGCCGCAAGGCGAAGCTCTCAATTTACCAGTCGATCTGTGTTCCTACCCTCACCTATGGTCATGAACTATGGGTAGTGACCGAAAGAACGAGATCGCGAATACAAGCGGCTGAAATGAGTTTCCTCCGCAGGGTGTCTGGGCTTTCCCTTAAAGATAGGGTGAGAAGCTCAATCATCCGGGAGGGGCTCAGAGTAGAGCCGCTTCTCCTCCGCATCGAGAGGAGTCAGATGAGGTGGCTCGGTCATCTGATCAGGATGCCTCCTGGACTCCTCCCTGGTGAGGTGTTCCGGGTACGTCTAACCGGGAGGAGGCCCCGGGGAAGACCCAGGACAAGCTGGAGGGACTATGTCTCTCGACTGGCCTGGGAACGCCTTGGGATTCTCCCGGAAGAGCTAGAAGAAGTGGCCGGGGAGAGGGAAGATCTGGGCATCTCTGCTCAAGCTGCTGCCCCCGCGACCCGACCTCGGATAAGCGGGAGGCAACGGACGGATGAAAAATTGTTCATCTTCATGTGAAAAACAGATTCCTGATTGCTTATTGATCATTCTTTCTTCTATTCTGCTTAAGAAAGACATTAGTTCAACACTGCTACACTTAAAACTATCTCAACCCAATCGCTTAATACAGCTGTTGTGCTTTTGTTTTTCTTTTTACCTGTATTCTTTCATCATCTTAAAAAAATAGCTGCAACAAAACAAGGAAACACTGATGACAGAATAATTAAATAGCAAATTAAATACAATGAAATATGTGAAATTGTTAATTGTATTTGCAAACTATACCTAAATTATTGTGTTTTACTTTGCCATTTAAATATTTCTCAATAAAGTGCCCACTTTGAGGCAGGTGACTCTAGGGAGGACTTGACAGCTTCCACCCAGCTTAGAAAATGAGGCCCAGTGGTGTTGTTTCTAAAGTGAACAGCATGCTTTGCTAAGCCCTCTGGCCCAACCAGCAGTATAGTCTCTGCACCCATTGTGGGAAAGCTAAAATTATGTCTTCAACTTCTAGAGTTCCCAGTGCAGACCAACAGATGTCTCTAACTGACCTTAGCCAAAGCCCAGAGAAACCATATTAACCTTAAAAATGAAAATGGTGCCCACTTAACACAAACAGCATGTTTTTGTTGTTTTTTCCCACCTGTTAATAATGAAAGGATTTGTCATTTCATCTGTTGTTGTATCATTCCTTGGTTTGATTATAGACTATGCAGTCCTGCAAAGGATAATGCAGGTCCAAAAAATCATAGAAGGATAATTCTGTGTGAAATGGTAATAGCGTACCACTCGTGTCTACCTTATTAACAGTGCTTCCAACTTTGCTTGTTTTGGAAGTATGCAAAGAATCAATCACATGTTTTAATTGCAGAAGGTCCACAAATTAAGTGAAATACTGAGCCATTGTTTTATTAAAAAAGTATGAAATAATAATAATAATTTAAACTTACTTTATCTAAAAGAGCCCCATGTACAGTAAAGTTATCCTGTTAAAGAACATTGTCACTCACTTGAGAGATTACCTATTTGACATGTGACTATATGTTAAAAGCTAGAAGCCATAATTATAGCAATAGTGTACAAACAAGCCTAAGAGTCCTCTAAAATTCAAACAATGATATCCACATGAAATTCACTTTGGCCTGTGCCATTGCTTTTAGCTGATTAGACCATCAACAGATGCTGAGGGTGCTGAATGACAAAGTCATAGGCTTTGCTTCATTAAGGTTCAAACACAGAGAATTATTTATCAAAAAGATGCAGGAATATGTGAAATGTTTAACTATTTGTCTAAAGAGAACAGCAGACAGTGGAATGTGATATACATTACTTTTACTCAAACATAGTAAAAGGTGTTTTTTTATACAAGTAGTGATGGTAAGGAGTTGAAAAGTTCTAATTTGCTTTCTGATTGGTCTTTGTATGAATTTTAATATGAATGATGGTGAATGAAATGAAATGAAATATAATGTATATGTATATACAGTATAGAGCATATATGAATCGGCTTGTGGTGTCCTGAATAATGGACTATCTGTCGAGCTGTAGACTGTGTGGCTAATACGGATGTGAGCAACACTGGAGCATCAACAAAGAACAGTCCTGTCTCCAATTCTTTTCGCTCTGTACACCTCCTATTATGAATATAACACCAGGTCATGTTACTTACAGAAGTTCTCAGATGAAGCTGCACTTATCGGGTGTATCAATAAGGGGAATGGAGTCAGGTGGAGAACTTTGTTTCTTGGTGCAAAGAGAATTGTCTGCACCTTAACATCAGCAAACTAAGAAACAGGTCATTGACTTTCACTGCACCAAAAATGCCTCTATCTCCGGTCACTATTCAGGGAG
Source organism: Erpetoichthys calabaricus (assembly GCF_900747795.2). NCBI lineage: Eukaryota > Metazoa > Chordata > Cladistia > Polypteriformes > Polypteridae > Erpetoichthys > Erpetoichthys calabaricus. The sequence continues at coordinate 43,282,588 of NC_041409.2, read as the reverse complement.
TAGATGTAGAGGTGGTGCACTCTACAAGTACTTAGGGGTCCACATCAATTTCAGGTTGGACTGGTCTTGGGACACAGAGGAACAATATAAGAAAGGGCAGAGAAGGCTCTTCTTATTTAGTAGACCGCATTCCTTTAATGTGGGCGGTGACTTCCTTCACATGTTTTGCAACTCTGTGATGGCCAGTGCAATTTTCTATGCTGTGGTGTGCTGGCCTGGTAACATCACCTCAAGATAGGCTCAGTGAATTACCAAGCTATTTAAAAAGACAGGCTCAGTTATGGGACATACTCTGGACCCCCTGGCAGGGACAGAATTAAAACAAAACTGAGTGTCATTATGAACAATGCTGCATCTTTTCTGTCTCCGACACACAAACACTGAGTACTTTCAGCCAATGAATTATTCAGCAAAAGTGTCTCAAGAAACGGTACTTGGGCTCCTTTATACCAGCAGCAATACAATTGTAAAATGCCTCACTGTTACTGTGACTGCCAAGTCAGAAGTTCGCTTTCCTTTCCTTTAAAATTTTCTTCCTTTTTTGTCATTCTGGTGTGTGTCCAGAAAATAGTGTACGTAAATTTTATGTATGTATTTATCTACAGTATTTAAAGAGCTATTGAAAAAGCTAAATTGCCCCATGGGGACAAATACTTTCTATCTCATCTAGTGAATGTATAAAACTAACCAGTCAAGCAAAATTTTACCTACGTATATTCCATATAACTACCCAGAACACAAGTTTTCTGAATAAAGTTTCCATCCCAGACAGGTGACATGCCTTTATTAATTGAAAGAACTCAAGAATAATCAAAGTAGTTGGGTTGAGTTGTTGAGATGCAAGATAAACTCAAACGTCTTTATCAGCCTCTCCCAAGCTTGTTCCCTAGATAACAGTGTAGGGTTCTATAATCTCAGTTCCCATTCATGATTCTGGCCAACCTTAGGCAGAGTGATAATTTTCCTGAAAAATAGAACTGATGTTCAAGGTTTTCTGCCCCCCTTTAACTGTCCTGTTGTCACCTGACAGGAAATAACTGACTTTCTGTTCTTCTACACTTTTTAGGGACATTTCTTCCCTTAAATGCATCCCTTGAAAATTGACAAGTTCAACTCGGCACTCTGTACAAAAATACAAATATAGTATAATTAAACTTAAAAACATATAACAAAAACAAAAAACTAACATTAAATATATTCTGACCAAAAGTGTTATCTTTTTTTCCCATAATATGAACAGTTAGGATTTTTCTCCTTCTAGGTTTGGGATGCTCCTACCCATTTTTGGAGTATCTATGATCAACTAAACTTGGTATTGGTGACAGTATTATTAATTCAGATAACAGTATTTATAATGTGACTTATGCATACTAATTTTAAAATCATGCATTGATTTTTGGCAATTCTATCTTAAGTTGAGAGCCTTCAAACATTTGGCAAAGAAAGCCAAATTGTATATAATGCTAGAGGTGAGGCCAGAGTATAGTGGATGGTCAGCTAGCAGCCCTGAGATATGACTAGTAGTTACATTTTAATCTCTTCTGTCCAAGGATTTATATTTCTGCTTCAAACTATAAAGATTGGTACTGGTTTGTATCATCTTAAAGGGGCTGCCGCCTTTTTAGTTTAGTCTCACAACTCAGTAACAGAAAAATTGTTTTTGGTCTTAAGTGAGTGTAATGCTTCTATGACATCTTGCTCTTTGTTCTCTTTTCTGTAGTTTTTCCTCTCAATTACCTTAGCAAATTTTAGTCTCACCTTACCTCAGGAATGTGCTAAGATAGATTCTTCACCCCCTCCCACTTTAGAATAAAACAGTTTTGGATAACATTTGAGTGGATTCTTTTGACTTCATTCTATTCTAATTTATGCCTTACATCCCGGAATATTAACACCTATGCCTGGAACTCACTTGGTGTGAAAGCGACTGACTGACTGATCAATCATGCAGGTAAATCTCTGACGGAATATATATTTGAACAGAAATAAGCTGAGAAAGAGGCTGAAATATAGCATAGGCTAATTCACACAGTTCACACACATACAGATCAGACTTGCAATCCCAGTGAGAGATGGAGATAGACGGGTGGATAGATAAATAAAGACGCATAGACACAGGAATCCTCAGACAGCAAGAGAAGGGAAAGAAAGAGAGAGAGAGACAGAGAGAAGTGGGAGATGAATAGTTAAAGGCTTTTTGTCCCCAGAGGTTAATTAAATTTCTGTTCCCTGTCACTACAGAGAAGCACGTCTCTCTGATCACCTGAAACAGTGTGACAGCCCCTCGCTCTTCTCCAGTGAACCACCCTTATGTACAGATACACATATGCATGCAAAACACACACACACAAATATTCATCCTTGCACTGTAATCCATTGCTTACCCAGTGAGAGAGCTACAAACATAGGAGATAAAAAATAGTGGTACAAAAAAGATAAGCAGAATATTGTAAAACAAAGTTTTAAGAAATAACAAAAAATAATGAGTATGTCACGTTTATTTGTGGGAAAATCTATAATAGTTTTAAAGAAGAGAAAAGATGATAATCAGATATTCAGGTCAAAAAAACAATTTCTGACAGATGAGGGAAAAAAGCAAAAAGGGTTGGAAGTGAAGGAATGGAGGTAATCGGCATTCTTTGCTGGAGAAATGGAAAGCTCAAATAAACGAGGCAACTATGGAAAATAAATGTTTTTCAGCTTAGACAAGCAAATAAATGGAATGAGAAAGAGACAAGCAGAAGTGCCATATAAAACATATTTTATCGATGACAGGGACTTATTGTTTTGTTTTAATGGGTGCTGTATGATTCATTGTGCTTCTCAGGATTGTTAGAGTGACTGCCAAGTCAAAAATAGCCCAAAAGTAGCCAAAGTGTGTTACTTAATTTGTAGAAATGCAAACCAAACAGTCAGTATTAGATCTGAAAATAAATAAACAGTAGCTTATGTCAGGACTGATTTTGAATGGTGTTGTCTCTATAGTATTTCATTTCTTTGTTGTCTTGGTATACAGGTTAGTTTTCAGTGGATTATCCATACCACCCCCATTCTCACAGTAATGCTTCTGTGTGTATTTTTAAATTATCCTTGTATGTATATGGCCTGTATTGTTTCCTGGCTGTGGTTAATCTGACTGGATGGGAGTTGTAATCATAATCGAAGAATGCATATATAGAGCTATAATACTTTAAAAGCGAATTAAAGGGATGGGGATGGCTACCTCATTGTTCTACATAATGAAATAGGCAAATTGGTGATTAAATGTATTATTTCTGTGAATAAAAATTTAGTCTTTTTTCATCCACATTTTAAAAACATATTAAAGTTGTGGAGTGCTGTACTCTGAATGCATCACTAGTCTGCCACAGGGCAAATTAGAATCACAGTTAAGCTAAAACACCCGTCTTTTGGAAGTTAGAGGAAAACTGCAGTACCTAAGCAAAAAACCATGCTCTAAATGGGAGAAATGCAAACCCCACACAGATTTTGACTATGCTCAGGATTCAAAGTGGATATAAGAGGCAGCAGTAATACCCACTATACCACCCACTGTATACCATTTTTTTGTTTACTCCCTTGTATCTGTTTTATACACTAAACCAGTAACAGCTCACTGAATACACTTGACTTGAGCATTCATGATTTTTATACTTTTTCTCTGTATGTTTAGCATTTGTTTGCTCATAGGTTGATGCATTTGCTGATTCCTGAGCAGCTCTTCTTTTCTCCGCCCTACTGGCCCGCTTCTTCTCTTCTTTCGTCGGCATCCTTTCGCATTAAAACTGATTGTCAGTGTTAGTGTTGCAATTACTTAGTACGTTTTCCTTAATTTTTCACTTAAGCTGGCACTTAAGTCTTCAATCTGTCTCAAGAATGATTTAAGATATGAAGATGTAGGGGAAGTGATGGAGAAGGTGGTAAGGATGAGAACGGAGCCCGTACGCATGTGCCGCATGGCTGCTGCCAAGAGTTGATTCTACAATAAAATAAAATAAAAATAAAAAGAGGAGGTCAATCATCATCCTGAAAGCGTATAGTAGACGTAGTATACAGTATGTGTACCAAATTTCAGGTCAATAAGTCAAACAGTTTGAGAGCTACAGATGATTTAAAATCCTGGACAGATAGCCCTGAGAGGGAGGGCTATAAAAAGCAAGCAGAGATGCTTACAATGATGATGGGAGTCAAGCTGTTAGAAATACCTGCTCACCTAGAGAACTGCATCTGCTGGTTGAGCTAATCTATTACCATTCCCAAAGACTCAACTCTTTACTTATACCAGTTGGGCATTAAAGAGTTGATTCAGGAAGAGTTGCCATTTAACCTACCCTGCATATTGTTGGCAATGTAAGCGTAATACCAGAGAATAGTAATAATTAATTTAATGTACAGTATATAGCACTTTTCTCACTACTCAAATCGCTTAGACAGAGGGGAACAACTTCGACCACCATGAATGTGTAGCACCTACCTGGATGATGCAATGGCAGCCATTATTGCACCAGTACACTCACCACACGTTAGATATTAGGTGGTGAAGGGGTGAGAGAGAGATAGCCAATTAGAGACAGGGGGGCAGAATGACTAGGCCATGGAGGACAAATTTAGCTTGGTCATCACAATGCACCCTTTTCTTTTCCAAAGATCCCCAGAGAGTAAGGACCTTGGTTTTATGTCTCATCCAAAGGATGACACCACCACAGCGTTCCCATCACTGCACTGCTAATCCATACACAGACCACAGGGTAAGCGTCCCCTGCTGGTCTCACCAGCAACACCTCTTCCAGCAGCAACCCAAGCTCTTCCTAGATGGTCTCCCATCCAAGTAGTAGCTGGGCCCAAATAAGCTTAGCTTTGGGTGGATAACCTGCTCTGAAGCACATGTAGTATGGCTGCTGACTAGAGAATTGAAGGAAAACCCCTTAAAAAAGTGGAGAACATGCAAACTCTAACCAGACAACAACAGGATGTGAGATTTGAACAAGGATGCTTAATCAGGGAAATAGTAATTCAGTTCAATTCAGCTTATTTTTGTTTAGCTCCTTACACTGAGTTATAATACAATAATAATAATATAATAATAATAGTTATAATAAGTGATAATGTGATAAGTTTACAGGTAAATTCAAATATAAACTTTACAAACTACTAATTATGCAGTGAGTACAAATAAAGACACATTTGTTTAAACAGACAATAAAAAAGATTAGTTCAAAACTGATGAACATAAAAGGAGCCCAGCAATATCTCTCCATTAATTAATTGTTGAACTCTGGCCAGTTGACAATGGAGGCACCATTAACCTCTCCACCACTATGCTGCCTACAGAGTTGTTGTTGTTAATACAGTTATAAAAATTAATAACTGCAATCAAATGAGTCGCTGTGCAAACCATGAAGTAAATAAAAGATTAAAGTTATTTATTTCAAAGTATTTTAGAAAAACACATTAAACAAACAGAAGAGGCACTAGCAATCTCTGTATTTGCATTTTGAAATGCTTTGTTCAAAGGGAACACTGTTGGTCGTTCAGTGCATTCTTAGGAAAATTCTCCCACTTAAGTGTAATGTGGAAATTCTGTTCTTGTGGTTTTCATAGAAACCTCCCCAGGTTACATGGCCATATTAGTATGATGGCAAACACAACCAGTTTCTTTGGTTTAGACTGGTGAAGCAAGGTTTCCTGCATATGATGCCAACATCATTGCAGCTGTGCTAATCTGCCATCTGTCCCTTTTTGGCTGATGTATTTTGTCATTGCCTCCATTAAATCTCATCTCCTTTAATTGCTAATTCTGAAACAATCTCTAATTTTGAGATTTTGGCTGCAGGTGTCAAAATACCCTGTTTCGTACTGTGCAGGACCAGATTTCTATAAGAAACTTTGGTGTATCAAGGTAAATTTTGCAGCAGTGCAATATAAAGTGTGTATGCTTGTTATACTACAATTTAGTTTTTTATCCTACCATTCTAATCAGAAACATCCATTTAGTGCAGCCTGGCAGTGAAGATGGAGTAAGAGTCCTACTTTTTAGAAGCAGCTTTAATCACAGCATATCCTCTTTCCTTCCTTACACATAGTTGTTCATTCCTGAAGCGGGTATAAGTATTAAATATTACATTAAAATGTTGTGCACTGGGTATGTGGTGTCTTTTTGAAGATTAATTGAGTTCTGGATTAATTTTTTAAACAAAGCTAGCAGATGACAGTTCAGTAAGCTTCAGGGGGAAATATTCAGTTTTAATTTGCTGCTCCCTTGCAGAACACTGCCTGGATAATTTCTAAAGAAATAGTGGGCAAAGGTTTTGGCTCACAGGCCACACAGGATGTTAAATATAGGTGGGAAACCATATATTGTGTTTTTATTGTGTTTGTACCTTTTTTAAATAATGCTGGAACAACAGTCTGCTGTGTGTACATTTTCAAAGAGGTTCAGATTTTTCTGAAAACTGACATCTGCAACGTGAAGTCCAGTTCAGCAACTGATCAAGTCTTACTTTTCAAAATGAGACATACAGTAAATATAATTATGATTTTTTCCCCCAGTTTTTTAATGGGGTTTTGTCCAGGTGTAGTTATATACTGTATATCATGTGTGGCAAGCGGCTGGGGGTGGTACCCAGCCAGGACGCCCGGGAGGACTGGAGGAGGGCTCATGCCTCCTCCAGACCATGAGGGGGCGACTGCCGTGGTTGCTTTGGGGACCACGGGAACTAAGCTTGGAAGCTCAACCCTATAGTGGTCACCGCCAGGGGGCGCCCCAATGCCTGAGGAGCCCTGGCCCTCATCACTTCCACCACTCCTGGAAGTCCTGGGGGGAAGAAGACCAGGGACAGGGGAAGAAGACCAGGGACACCCGGAGTGCTTCTGGGTGCGCAGCCGGTACTTCCGCCACACTGAGGAGTGCCGGCAGAAGCTAATCAGGAGGCATCTGGATCACGTCCGAGTGTGTATAAAAGGGGCTGCCTCCCTCCATTCGATGGCTGGAGTCGGGAGTGCAGATGACAAAGTCTTGGTGGATAGAAGTGGAGGCGGCCTGAAATAAGAAGAGGCATTGTGAGAGGGCCTGGACTTTGGGGGAGTTTTGGGGGTTGTGTGCACAGTTGTAAATAGTGGTGATGTATAATAAACATGTGTGGGTTGAACCATCGCTATCTACCTGTCTGTGTCCGGGCTGCTTTCCACACATGAAATATCTACTTTACACTGTAAGACGCTAGGGGTCGCTGCTGCCCCTTTAACCCCAACAGACAGATGCTCAAGACACAAAGTAAAAGCAATAAGAAGCGTTTTAATTATGCTCTTCTCAATAATAGTGCCCTAAGCACACAGCCACACTGAACAGGCAAACATTCACAATAATCTCATAATCCACTTCTCTCTTTTCTCCTCCACACCTCCCAGCAAGCATTGTCCACCTCATCCCGATTCCTGCTCTTCCATTCATGTGACCTGCCAGCACTTCCGGGTCAGACAGAGAATGAAAGTTTTTAATCAGCCTAGAAGTACTTTGGGGTTTCTGTCCTCATGATCCATTAGTAAGTCCAGGCTAGGTGAGAATTATTCTCCAACTGTCTTCCCACAGAATCCCCTGGCAGCACCCACGGTACCCAGCAGGACTGTGTTGCTGAACTCCATGTCCCATAGTGCCCTGCAGAAATCCGAGTCACTGCTGCAGTCCAGGGGAGCTGCCATCTAGCATCTTGGGGATGCCTTCCCCCATCCTTCCATTTCAAGAGCGTCCCGGCTGGGTTGAGCTGCCAGCGTCCCTTACAACACATATTTACTATTATTTTATACCACTACTGCAGTGCTGTAGAAAATAACTGGTTGCTAATAGAAAAGTAAAACACACTTTACATTTGGCTAGAATATATTCTTTGATGTCATTAAAAGACATACATTCCTTATCAAAAATGGCATGAGAGAATTTTCCTAAAACTAAAACATATCTAAGAATGACATTCTGTGTTTTTACATTTTAACAAATTTTGTGTAAAGTAAGTGCTTGACATCATTAAGTGCTTGACCTCAAGAACATGTTAATTCACTCAGATTTACTCAGGCTTCCTTCTCTTTCTGTCCCACAGACACCTGCTGGCTACACTTAAGTGTGAAAGGTGAAGCTGGTCACTTTGCTTTACAAGCCTATCAAAATCTGGTACAATTTCCGATGTTGAGATTTGCTGTTTGGCAGAGAAGTGTTCATTATTCAGTCGGGATCTGCATTTGAATTGATTATAATTAATTACTGAAAAGGTTTGTTCACATACATAATTGGAACCAAAAAGCACCTACAGTACATACTGTGAGCATACTGTCTTATGAATGGAAATTGCCTTTCACTTTGTGAGGCATAGAACGCAGGCAGAGTGACTGTGTTGAACTTCTCTTTTAGCACAGTGTCACAATGGAAATCAATAACCTCCAGCTGCATATTTGAAGGCCACTTTTCATAATCATAGTACAGACAGTGTGAAACAAGTTCCAGCAACTCCTCAATCTTGGCAAAGTCCGTGAAGTGGCACATAAACTCAGTATGTAGGTCTTGAAGTTTTGCACTATATTGTGAAGTGTGCTTTGATGAAACCTCTACAGATGCCAATGTGGGGAAGTGAATAAATGACATGTTGCTCACCTTCTTTGTGAACAATTACCAGAGCTTTGCCTTGAATGCTATGACATATCATTTTACAATTCATGCACAAACATATTTTTCCCCTGTAATTTCAAATTTAAGTCATTCAAATGGCCGAAAATGTCAAAAGCAAATGCAAAATTGCACATGTCTCTTGACACAAAACTCCTTAAACTCTTCAAAACGCCTTGAACTCGTCTCTCAAGTCTCATATCTGTTTCGGTACTTTACTGTGACTAAGTCAATGAATGTTTAAATGATAAATCAGATTATTATAATAATAATACTAATATTCTGTTTCTGTGTCTTCCAGTAGCTGTATCAATTAGTCAATCAGTCAGTCATTGTCCAACCCGCTATATCCTAACACAGGGACATGGGGCTGTATCAATTAATTTATGATAATTCAGACCCTTGGTTACTAGTTGCCTAGTTTCACCACAACTTTAGTAACATGTTCCAATTTAAGTATGCTTTTGCAAGCACTTCTTGGTGAATAATACAATGTAAGAAAATTACTTCTGAGTCTAGAAAGGCCTCCTTCAATTTATCTTTGATTATTTTCAAAAGTTTACCAGATTTGGAGACCTATCAGTGGTGACACTTGTCAGTTTATCACAAGACAACCTTAGTCATTCAAGGCAAACAGAAAGACTGTTAAACAAATCATATCTAGCTGTTGTACCTTTCAGGGACTCCATGGGAATGAATTCGTCTATAATTTCAAAGTTTTTATTAATTCCTTGAACAAAGATTAGACGTTGTGCTGTGCCTTTAATGTCAGTGTTATTATCCAATGCAATAGAAAAGTGCATAATTTTTGTGTTAGTTGTGCATTCAGATCCTTGTCAATTATTTCAATTTGCCACGTTACTATTCAGTGTGACAGGCTTGTACTTTCAAAATTTGCCCAATTCTCCACACAAAACACGATAGTGGATTCAACCAAATACTTTCAAAGATTTTCCCTCCATGAAAAACCTTTCATGTTTGGTGGTTTTGTATGACAAAATAATGAAGAAATAAAGATTTCTTTATTTATGTTCATTTCAGATGAAGAGTCTGTAAACTGACAGCGAGAACACATACATGCCTTTTCTGCCTTTCCCACATGGATAGGCTGTATTCAATTGAGATTTTCATTTACTGCAGAATGGTAAAAGACTAAAAAATATTTGGGGAACAGATGACTGGCAGGATGGATTAAATAGTTTGAGGTAAACATCCACAGCAGTTTGCCCATGCGGGTTCTAAAGCAAGATAATAGCCATAATGTAGAAAATGTGACTAACCTACAGTTTTAACTTCAGTACTAACTGAGGTTTCCAGTTAGCTGTTTGATTCTAACTCCTAAAGTGTATTGTAAAAATATTTCTGCACTTCAGTCCTCTTTAACAAGAAGTCCTTTATAATATAAATATCCTAATAATAATAATAATAATATATAATTTAAATCCTAAATATAAAGTGTTGCAAATATTTTATTTTTTTAAGACTCTAAATATTTTGGACATTATAGTATGTTTATTATATTAATATTACTCAAACCTTAAAAAAAGCAACCAAGAAGGAAGGTATATTCATACAATTAATTAGGTGAAAGTAAGCTGAACTACATTACTTTATTGCTAATTAAAAAGTTGATGTTTGCCTTTGCTTTTAGATATCCCTTCTGGAAGTTGGGGGATCTACTGCTGATCTGAATAAAGTATGCTGAATAATATTTGGAAATCAGAAAGTCAACTGTTCAGTATGCCCTCTTGGTGGTCTATTGGTAGATGGCACCAGTTGGCTACTGAGCTGAAGTCTCCCTAATAGGTTCAGCTACTGTACATTGCAGCAACAGTAATGGGGAAGATTGTACTTTTTGAGCATTTCACAATATAGTAAACTATTTGCATTTTCTGGCTTCGCCTGGTAAATTTTGTTCAGGTTATACTGTTGTTAGTTAATCTGGTATATCATAAGTACTATGTAACTATGTGCTTTTGTGTGCACAGTATTTGTATTATTTTTTTTACAAAGGGCAAATATTGTTAGTAGGCAGTGGGATGTAATAGTAGTGAAACCTCTGGCCTTTAGACCCAAAGGTTGTGGGTTCAGATTCTGCTACTGAGACTATGTGACCATGAGCAAGTTGCTTCACCTGTCTATGCTCCAATTGGAAACATCAAAAGAAATATAACAAATTTTATGTCAAATGTTGCAAGTCAAGTAATGTGTAATAGTAATATAATTAGGTCACTAGAGCTGCTTACTCACAAATATGCTATAAACCATTGTCCATGGGTAAAACATTCCTACATTAATTCCTGCTTTTCCTAGTCACTTGGTGTAGTATATTGTAGTCTGGACCTTTGGAGATTCCGTAGTGATAAGGAATTATGGGTATTGGGGAGCTTAGAGGAAGTGACATAAAATATAAGACTGTGTAACGTGTAATCTAAAAAAAGGACCTGTTAAAGTTTATTACCTTGAACCTGTCTCTGTCTTCTTCCTTTTTATTGGTACAATATTATTGTCCATAAATACAACACTTGGCTTTTGTTGATTGTCAATACAAAACACAGTTTTACAGGAAATTGTATTCTTTTAAGCTTAAACGAGTCCATTCTAATCAGCCTTGTTCCCACTAAACTGTGCTATGTTCCCTTTTGAACTATGGCGCATCTGTTATTTTGCTCACCCACCCCTCCTGCACAGCAGTTTGGAAGTGCTATGCAGCTCTTATTGTGCCTTTCACACTTTAGAAAAGCATGGTTCCTGAAATTTCATAGGTCAAACCCAAACCGCTCATCATTCATGTAAGACTGCTTTGCAGTGCTTAATGGTTCACTGCAGTAGGTCAGCGGAGTGAAATGGAAAACCAAGATGAGTCTGAGCATCTAAGAGTAGTTAAAACAAAAAAAACAGTACTTGCTAAACATTCACCTTTACATCTTTTTTGAGCTTCACCAAACTTTCTATTTTCATTTCAATATGTGATCACATCTTCTTCATGTCCAGGAAACCACCCTGTCTTAGGTCGTCTGTCCATTCTATTGGTTATTGATACTATTTGCATGGCCCATCAATCACTCCTGCTACATCCTTCATTTGTATAAAACATGCTCTCAGTGCAGTGCACAGCATGTAAGTTAGCCTAATATTAATAAATATTGACAAATAAAAAATTTATAGACAAAAAAAAACACTTAGGCTAATTAACTTTTTTAGAACATCCCCAAATTTCAATCAAATCCCATCCATCCATCCATCCATTGTCTCCCGCTTATCCGAGGTCGGGTCGCGGGGGCAGCAGCTTGAACAGAGATGCCCAGACTTCCCTCTCCCCGGCCACTTCTTCTAGCTCTTCCGGGAGAATCCCAAGGCGTTCCCAGGCCAGTCGAGAGACATAGTCCCTCCAGCGTGTCCTGGGTCTTCCCCGGGGCCTCCTCCCGGTTGGACGTGCCCGGAACACCTCACCAGGGAGGCGTCCAGGAGGCATCCTGATCAGATGCCCGAGCCACCTCATCTGACTCCTCTCGATGCGGAGGAGCAGCGGCTCTACTCTGAGCCCCTCCACAATCAAATCCCTCAAGGCATTTTTGAAGTTTTGGGACATTTATTTCTATAGTTACCTCTAAATAAAGATGTATCGAAATCTTTTTTCTTCCATTATACCCAATGCCCTAGATGTGCCATCCTGCTAAATTTCAGCTTTTTAATTAAAAGGGAAATAGTGTTTTTGTTGTTGAGTGAGTGAGTGAGTGAGTGAGTGAGTGAGTGAGTGAGTGAGTGAGTGAGTGAGTGAGTGAGTGAGTGAGTGAGTGAGTGAGTGAGTGAGTGAGTGAGTGAGTGAGTGAGTGAGTGAACTTTGAATTATATATGTATGAACTGCTCAAAAAATTAAAGGAACACTTTTTAATCAGAGTATAGCATCAAGTCAACTAAACCTCTGGGCTATTAATCACGTCAGTTAAGTAGCAGAGGGGGTTGTTAATCAGTTTCAGTTGCTTTGGTGTTCATGAAATTAACAACAGGTGCACTAGAGTGGCAACAATGAGATGACCCCCAAAACAGGAATGGTTTAACAGGTGGAGGCCACTGACATTTTCCCCTCCTCATCTTTTCTGACTGTTTTTACACTACTTTTGCATTTTCTACAGTCAGTGTCACTACTGGTAGCATGAGGAGATACCTGGACCCTACAGAAGTTGTCCTTTCAAAGTGTTCATTTAATTTTTTTGATCACTTATATATATATATATATATATATATATATATATATATATATATATATATATATATATATATACAGTATACATACATATACACACATATATTAGGGCTGGGAATCAATTACAAAAATTAACTAATTAAAACATAATTATAAAATTAATGCATAGATCATTAGGTAAATACACACAGAATCACAAATTTAATGTAGAATCAACACAAAGGAATTTAAAAAATCACGGCACAGCTTAAACTTAAGAATGACCTTAAACATGTACTTTTAACAAAATACTTCTTGAGCAAGTACAACCTGAATTTGAATGCCTTTGTAAAAGGCAAGTTGAAAAAAACATGGCCAATGTATTAATTATCAAATAAGCATAGTATATGAGACACAGATGTGTCAAATTGAGAATTAAACGATAGAAACAACTGTTGACTTTGAATGCACTGCAGAAGACTTATTTAATTGAAAGAATAAGCATCTCTTAAAAGGGCATACATAGCAACTTGTGTTAAAACTCCGTAAATACTATCCTCAACTGTTCATCACCATCAACGATTTGATAATTATACTCTACACAAGTGTTTTTCAATCAGGGAAATAACGGGATAATGCCCCTGAGTCCCGACCTGAGTGGGACACGCTCCTCAAGTGGATCGAGACCTGTATGAGGAGGATGGGACTACTTGGAGAAGCCAATATTAAAGCAGCTCTGTAATCGCCTTAACTTTATCGCACTTGTCTAATCCCGCTATACTGTCTTCTGCTTCCGTGTCACGGCCCAGAAGCAGGCCGTTTTTTCACTGTCACTCCCCTGTACTCTCTCGTTCTCTTCAGGTTGTTCACGCACACTTCAGTGCTCCCTCTCATCCACACCCATGCAGCAGCCAATCTGTGTGACTCCTGTGCTCTGTCACCAACGGCAAGCAAAAGCGTTTCCATTCAAGCACCTTCCACACTCAAAACCATCTCTCGCGGTCCTACCTCGTGCTCAGGAATTTATTTGCATAATGCACTGCACCTTCTGAAAGGACAGTGCTCAGTTGCTGTCCAGCCACATGGCCTTCTGCAAGTCCAGCCTGATAATTACAGTATTATTGTTTTATAATGTTAAAATACTAAGACAGTATTTTTTAACACGTTAAACAGGCCACATTAATCACAAAAATGAACGCATTAACTTTCCCAGGCCTCTATCTATCTATCTATTAGGGGGCTCTGCCCCCTGTTTGCTTACCTTTTTTGTTGCCTGTTAAAATTTTACATGTCAGAATTGTTTGACCAATTTTGAATACAACTAATCTTGTCCTATTGCATAGCCCATCACTCAGACATAAATCACGCAATAACATTACAATACATCCTTCTTTCAACAGTAATTCGGCCGGTGGAAGACCGGACAGTGTTAACAATTGTAGTTATTCTACGGGATATTAAAAGTTGATGGTTTCATCTTCTGCAACATCACCACCAACTGTTTGAGCATACTCTATTGATATGCATTTAACCAATTTGCCATGTAACCAATCGACAATTTTCGTGTTAATTCATTTGACTTCATCGTTTCTCAGTGCTAGGATTGCCCGTGTATTCATTTCTTCCATTGATAATCTTTTGGGATGAAATTCTTCAATAAGATTTGAACATAATAATTCTTCTGTTATTGGAAACTTAAAGTGAGAGTGCAGGAACTGTGTCTGACAAAAGCATTCACACGAATGAGAGGTGAGAGGATCATGGTTAAAAGTAGTTAAGAGGAGGGCGGGACTTGAAAAAATGTCTTGGAAAAAGTCTCGTCTCAAGATTTTCTTTTTTAATAGATATGCTACTGACCTTTGACTGTGTTGAATGTTTAGTTTGATTAAAGAAGTGACCCATAACTTCTTTAATCAAACTAAACTTTAAGGCAATAAAATATATATTTTTTTTTAATTACAGTTGCTTTTAATTTACTGTATTAAAATGTCACCATGTTATCTAGGATTTCTTATGGAGATGTTTGTGAAAAAGCACTTATATGAGTCATATTAGAACTCATCTCATACTTCATAAAAGAGGCTAAGTCGGTGCTCTGTTTTGAACTGTAAACAGGTCAACAGCTCCAGGAACATCAGTTTGCACAGTTTTTTAGGTTTTGCTAATTTAATATTTGGAAAGCTTAAAGTTGGGACTTTATTTTCATATATGAGTTTAGAGTATATTGTATTATTTGAAAAAAGTTTTAATCTTTTTTTCCAACTGCATCTCACCACTACTCTGAAAGCAACTATGGGCAGATAATATTTGTAAGGAGATCTTCCCTAGCTAATGTGGCACACCTTCCTGATATGAGCTGATGTTGTAAACCTCAGTGCAGCTGGCAGCATTGTCTGAGACTCAGATTCAACCAGTTACTAAGTACATATTGAATGTCCTGTTTTCAATATTCTTGTATTAACTTCTGTTGTTTCAGTCTAAAAATTAGTGTCTTGCATCTAGTTATATTGTGGAATTTTGATGAATAGCTCCTTGCAGTTTTCTCCAGGCAATGATTATGGTTAGCCATTCTGGCTTAAAACAACAGATTGCAGTGCTAGTAAATGTTTACTTTTGTTTCTGATTTTATTCCTAATTTTCAAGAAAGATATATTTTATTGCTGAAAAAGACCATGCATCTTCTGATAAACTGTTTTTAACACCAGAGCAGTGCTCTTTAACTAAGAGTAACAGTAGTCAAAGCCGTTGGTTTGAGAAAAAAATGTGGTAGGTGTTTGAACTGAAGATCTTTTGGGACATTTTACATTTTTGCTACTGGTTTAACAGAATCTTGGAGTGCAAACATGAGAGACCCCAAAATGAAATGTGTATTCAAAGATCTGAGACACTCAGAAAAAGGTTGGAGAAGTGATGGAACAGTTTGGAAAAATCAGCAAAAAAACACCAGACTTAACTGCTTCATTTCAGTAACTGGCTTTGAAGTTTAAAAAAGTGAGTGAATTATACACTGGGCATAATGAACTAAGACCCTCAAACATGGAAGAGCAAGGCAAAGAGCTTCAAATACCTCACTCATCGCACTTTTCTGGAGAACTCAAATTGCCTACCCTAGTTGTGTGTCTGTAAAGTCATTCTAGAAGCATAACCCCTACCAAAAAATTCCACTTGTTTTCTTTGTAATCCTAATGGGTTCATATAAATAGGCCATTACAGACTCAAACATTCCTGAGAATATTATCAAGATTGAGTTATTTTATTTCAGAAAGCACAACTTACAGTTTTACCTTTGAAATACAGTATAAGCCCCACATGTTTTCCAAAAAAACAAAAGATCTTTACAAAAAGTAGTCATAGAAAAGATAGTACATTCCCTGAATTTTGAAATTATTACGTATTATGTTATAACAAGTCTTTATCTTCATGATTTATCGTCATGATCTTTCCTGATACTGACTGGAGGCATGAAGAAATGTTCTGAGGAGTATCTGAAATACTGCATTGAAAATATCAAAAACCCTTGCACAACCAGTCTTTTACTTATTATTTTTCAGAATTGTCAAGATGTGTTCAATAAAAATAAATGTAAATGTAAAGAGTTGTCTTAAGAGCTTCTGCCCCATTGACAGATCGTTTCATAGAATTACTACCAGGTGCCCCTTTACTTTAGAGTAAAATTTATACATTCTCAAGAACTGAGTGTCTGGAAATGAATATATATATATATATATATATATATATATATATATATATATATATATACTAGCAAAATACTCACGCTTCGCAGCGGAGAATTAGTGTGTTAAAGAGGTTATGTAAACATATATATACATATACATATATACATATATACATTTACATATCTACATATACATATATATATATGCATATACACATCCACATATATATACATATATATATATACACATATCAACATATATATACACATACATATATACACATACACATATATACATATATACATACATACATAGTGCGTTGTAACACGGGCTGTGATTGTTACATGGGAGGGAGACGACAAATCACAGCTTCCCGCTTTCTAATCGGGCCTGTGATTGGTGCTTTGACGGATGCCCAGATCCCACAGTATCTCCCTTTAGGAGTGGTGTTAGGCAAGTGTAATTGAATAGCGGTGCTGCAAGTTTAGCTTTACACCTGTTTTTAAGGCTTATTGACTGAAAGGGGCTTTCATGAAAAAACTTAGGGCTTTGCTACAGGATACACCCTCCACAAGTTAAGGAAGTAAAAATAAAGGTATATATTTCTGTTTTATTTAAACCTTTTAAGTTTGTATGCGGGCGGCATGGTGGCGCAGTGAAAGGTGCCAGTTAGGAGACCCGGGTTCGCTTCCCTGCGTGGAGTTTGAATGTTCTCCCTGTGTCTGTCTGGGTTTCCTCCGGGTACTCCGGTTTCCTCCCACAGTCCAAAGACATGCAGGTTAGGTGCATTGGCGATTCTAAATTGTCCCTGGTGTGTGGGTGTGTGTGCCCTGCGGTGGGCTGGCACCTTGCCCGGGGTTTGTTTCCTGCCTTGTGCCCTGTGTTGGCAGGGATTGGCTCCTGTATTTAGGATATAGCGGGTTGGATAATGGATGGATGGACATTTGTATGCATAGCCCCATTTGCCCGTTTTCGTTTTTTTTCTTTCTTCAGTAATATTTCAGCAAACCCGGAGCTTGTCAGTTCAAATCCTGGTACTGACACCACTGTGTGACCCTGAGGAAGTCACTTCACCTGCCTGTGCTGCAAAAGACAAAAGTAATAATGTAACAAATTGTACCTCAGATGTTGCAAGTTGCTGGAATAAAGGCATAAGTCAAATAGATAAATATGTATTATACACATAGGAACTATTAATTTATTTTCAGTTAAGTCATCTGCAGCAAACCTTTATAAATGAGGGTTTCTCCTTTTTAGATAGTGCAAACTGTTTCTTCTTCATTGAGGTTTTCTCTTGGAGAGCTTTTTTCATTTTATTGAAAATTAAAGCAGCAGCTGCCAAAATATGTAGCTTTCTTATTAATTTTTCAACATTGTGTAAAATAACTTTATAAAGTAACATAAAAGGTTTAAATACTGGTTATCCTTTTACACTAAAATATTACTAAAGAGATACAAAAAAAGTAAAATGCATATGTTGTTTTTCTTTAAGGAGATTAAATATTACTGAAGAAAAAAAAAAAAAAAAACAAAAACAGCCAAATGGGGCTATGCATACGAACTTAAAAGGTTTAAATAAAACAGAAATATATACCTTTTATTTTTACTTCCTTAACTTGTGGAGGGTGTATCCTGTAGCAAAGCCCTAAGTTTTTTCATGAAAGCCCGTTTCAGTCAATAAGTCTTAAAAAGAGTGTGTAAAGATATTGACAATAAGCTATGCAAACCCACCAAGACATGCAATCGTTTAAATCAAGGCGCGAGTCGAAAAACACCATCTGATACTATTAGTTAACGATTAACACATTTGTATATGTATACAACTGATAATATGTTGTGCTTATTTATCTGGTGTACCGACATTTTTGTGCATTTAACGGCTGAAATCTAACGTGGTTTGTGCCCTTCAGAATGAAAACAGTTTGCATTTACCTTTTTAATAAAAAGCGAGCATTTAAGCCTGAGAAATCACTCCGTAAATGCACACGTTTAATTCTTTATCACTTCAAACAACTGAACTATCCAGAACATTTCAGGCATACATCCAGCATTCAAACTATGTATAAAAAGCACAACTGTTAAAGGAATTCAGCATTTCTTAATTGAAAATGTTCCTTTAATCCTCAACATGTCTCAATGAGTCGTTCTGGTGGTTTTACTTGACGTTTTGATATTCTGGTTAATTGTGTTTGCAGTTGAGATGTTCTTTCCTGATTTATACTTGTTTTCTCGTTAATATTTGTTTCGCTGGTGTTAGTGTTCTGATTAGAGGTTATTGGTCCTTTGATGTCTCGACGGTTTCTTTTTAGAACAGCTCCTATTACGCAATTCCGTCACATACTGGTCTATTGTTTCTCCGCTTTTCTGGAAACATGTAAAAAAAACTTGTGCCGCTCAAACGTCACATTGCGCTTTGGGTTGCAATACGTTTCGAATTTTTCAACTATTTTGTTCAATTTCATATTGTCTCCATCTTCTTCAAACTGAAAATTGTTATACACCTCTAGCGCCTGTTCGCCAATTACATGTAGAAGCATAGACGCTTTCATTTTTTCACTTTTCCTATCTGCTTCAATCGCAGCAAGATACAACTCGAATCTCTGTTTAAATCTTTTCCAATTTTCAGCTACATTTCCCTTTAACTGGAGATTTGGTGGGGGCTGTAATCCTTCCATATTTTTTTTTCTGTTTTGCTAGAACGTCTTAGCACTTTCTGACCACGTTTTCGGGTTACTCACAGACACGAGACTCGTTCAAAAGCTGAACCTCTTCTTCACATTCCTCTTCCAATCCGCCACTTCTGACACCATGTAGTGATCTTGTTAGGTTCGTAGTTTATTCAATACACAGGATTGAAAGATATAATAACTTTTTAATAGACAGACTTTAGAGACATTTACTGTACAAGTTACTACTCGTTCTTTAGTTCACGCCCATTCTCCTACTTGCATCGGCATTCACAGGCATTACTAATCATTCTGTAAGTATCCCTTAATAGACCTTACTAATCAACTATCATTACAAAATCCAACGTGGTTTGTACCCTTCAGAATGAAAACAGTTAGCATTTACCTTTTTAATAAAAGGCGAGCTTTTAAGCCTGAGAAATCACCCCGTAAATGCACACGTTTAATTGCACATGTGTTAATATGTATGCTTACACAGTATTAAAAGACACTCAAAAATTAACGTTATTTACCTTTGTTCCCGCGTTTGATAAAAGGCGAGCTTTTAAGCCTGAGAAATCACCCCGTAAATGCACACATTTAATTGCACATGTGTTAATATGTATGCTTACACAGTATTAAAAGACACTCAAAAATTAACGTCATTTACCTTTGTTCCCGCGTTTGATAAAAGGCGAGCTTTTAAGCCTGAGAAATCACTCCGTAAATGCACACGTTTAATTGCACATGTGTTAATATGTATGCTTACACAGTATTAAAAGACACTCAAAAATTAACGTCATTTACCTTGGTTCCCGCGTTTGACTCGTGCTGTAAATCTCTTCCTTGTTTTTAGTTCACGTGATTACGTAGGAGGCGTGATGACGCGATACGTGACTCCGCCTCCTCCATTAGAGTATATGGACAAAAAACAGGTTCCAGTTATGACCATTACGCGTAGAATTTCGAAATGAAACCTGCCTAACTTTTGTAAGTAAACTGTAAGGAATGAGCCTGCCAAATTTCAGCCTTCTACCTACACGGGAAGTTGGAGAATTAGTGATGAGTGAGTCGGTCAGTGAGTCAGTGAGGGCTTTGCCTTTTATTAGTATATATATATATATATATATATATATATATATTTATTTAGTCACAGACGTTGGATGCTCATCCCTACGGGAGGACATGGCCACCGCCATGGGGCGCCCAGACGGTTATGAAACCCTGGATGGCAGCACTTCCGCCACACCAGGAAGTGCTGCCAGAAGAAATCCCAGGGGCACACGGAGTGCTTCCAGGTGCTCTCCTGACACTTCCGCCAGACCAGGAAGTGTCGTCAGGTGGAGCACCTGGAACCCATCTGAGTCATTATAAAAGGGGCCGCCTGCCTCCAGTAGACGAGCCGGAGTTGGGAGGAAGGAGACGGAGCTTGTGAGAAGGGGAGTGGAGGTCAGAAGAAGAGAAAGGAGGAATATAGTTGTTGGAGGAAGGCATTGTGGTGCTCTGGAAAAATAAAGGAGTGTGTTTTAGACATTCTAGTGTCTGTCCGTCTGTGTCCGGGTGTATGCTTTCCACAATATATATATATGTATTATCTGTTTCGCCCTCTGCCCAGTCTCACATAATATCTCATTTAGCTTCATGAAACCTGGGTTCAAGTTAAAAAGAATCTTGGTGAAATAAACTTGACAACCAAGATATTTGTTGATTGCAAACAATGCAAATTTCCTTATTTTTGAAGAGAGGTCAAGATGTGGATCTCCAGTAAAGACATTTGCCACAAGGTTTCTGTAAATATGTTTGCATCTTGTTTTCTTTTTATTGTAAAAAAAGATAGGACAAGTCTTGTATCAGTCGACTCTACAAGATCATTTTAAACATGAAGTATTTCATGTTCCATAATTTAAAAAGTAAACACTAGTCCATGCTCTCAGACAGTCTTGTTTTTTCCTCCTATAAAAGTAGAGAATCTTAAGACTGTCGTACATGACATTCTCCAATTAAACCCATGTTTATGTCCAGGGTTAAAGCACAGAGTATACTTCCTGAAGTGTCTTTTAAGGATCATCATGCTCCTTGGCTGCTCAGTTCACTTAATGATCAGTCCGCTCATAAACCTGACAGGCATGTCCTGAGGCCGCACATTGGGAGGAGGGCTCTTTAAGCTCAGAATTGGGTGAAACCATCAATGGTGCCATCATTTCTGAAAACATTAAATGACATTCGGTGGTGTGCACAGGAAATAGTCTAACACTGGAAGTCTAATCCAGTTGACGGACCTTCCCCTGGAGAAGCAGAAATACCAGCAACTCAGGAAGTGGAATGATAAGTCACCCCCTACACTCAAGTCATACTGTAGATCTGAAGTATATATACAAAAAAGACCCCAATCAGCAGAAGTGGAGTCTGTAGATCCAGGAGAAGACTGGGACAGATTCTAAGTGTGGTAAAGACAGAGAGAGATTAAATCTTAAATTCAAAATCAGGAACAGAAACATACTGTTCTGAGAGTGGGTGGAAGGATGAATGGAGGGATGAATGGATGACTACTGGAGAGGGAAAGATTATAACCTGTTGCTGTGCATGAAAATAATCATCCAATATATGAAAGGAAGCAATATAATTTTAATGTTTGTCTCAGAGCGGCACGGTGGCGCAGTGGTAGCGCTGCTGCCTCGCAGTAAGGAGACCTGGGTTCAAAGACATGTAGGTTAGGTCGATTGGCGATTCTAAATTGGCCCTAGTGTGTGCTGTTTGTGTGTGTGTCCTGCGGTGGGTTGGCGCCCTGCCCGGGATTGGTTCCCTGCCTTGCACCCTGTGTTGGCTGGGATTGGCTCCAGCAGACCCCTGTGACCCTGTGTTCGGATTCAGCGGGTTGGAAAATTGATGGATGGATGTTTGTCTCATAGATGATGCAAGACAAATACAATTTTAAATATGTTCAGGATAAAGTGAATAAATATTGTTTGTTTGTATGACATTTTGATTCAGTGAAACATTGATCACAAAAGAAAAAAATAGTTTTGGTGGATCGAAGTGCAGGGGCTAAACAAAGGACTTTGAATTTAAAATAAACAGTTGGATGAATCCAATCAAATAAAATATACAAATATATATTATAACTTTAAATCTGGGATTTTTCATTAGCATAGTTATATCTATTTCTCACTAAAATGATTATTAAACAGATTTTTTTTTTCACGAGAGTTATGGAAGATGTTTGTCTCTATTTAGCTTTTTACTGTTTCTTCCATTTTTAAAATATTGTGTCTTCTTGCATTTGAGTAGCATCCACAAAAGATACATGGGCCCAAGCATTGCTCATTTTATGCCAGACACAGAGATTTGCCTTCAGGCCAGAGTTCAATGTCTTCTTTCATCACACAACAGACTCTTTTTATTATGTGGTCTCGTAGTCTGCAGGTTGTCTAAATACAAAACCTAGGTGTGTATGAGCGTTTCTTACAAGTGACTTATGCCCTTTAATGCCTGTCTATGAGTCTCCTCTATTTCAAACATGTACATTAGTCCATCATTATTACCTAATCAAGGAAGGTCCAGGAAGTGGTTTTACGGTTTGGAAGTTGGTTGTGTATTTGTTTTTTTTTCCTAGTAGTAAACTTTACTACATTCAGTAATTTTTATAGTTCTTTCCAGATATTTGCCTCCTCACAAACGTATCGTTAATTTGTACTGACAACTCCTTGTTCTCCATTGCAGAGTATATGACATGTTGGACCAGTCATAGACAAGAATATTTCTCCTGAAATCTTGTTATCCAACTTAATGAGCACAGCTGAGTTCTAGTTAAGCTGCTGTGCAGTGACTTCACAAACTTAATTTGGATTGGCATAACAAAGGTGAGGGGTAGTTATTAAATCCAAACATTTTAAATTACATGAAAAATACATAATTCCTATTATATTTTGAAGGTAAAGAGTCATATACCTGAATAAGTCTCATATAAATGCATTTAACTTATATTTCAACCATAGAGTAATGTAGGCAGAGAACCAGAGATGCACAATGAAAAAGAACATTCAGTGAGCTCAATTGAAAGAAATATTAAAAAATGTGTTCCAACCATTTGTCCGTCCATAGCAGTCAAGTCTGCATATTACATATATGATTTTGAAGATATCAATAGACCACCCTTACAGTGGCATGAACATGTAAGGGTCTTATATCTTATAATGTGTGCATAATGTTACAGCCACTGTTCAGTGGCTGGCATGGTCCGTTGTTAACTATTTTTTTTAAATGTTGCAATATTGATAAGTGGTTCGGTTAAATTCAAGACCCTAAATTGGATTAAGTAGGTTGAAGAATATTATGTTATTTTAGTTCAGTTTAATTATACCTACAAAAAGACACTTTTACTTAGGTAGACAGCATGCTGTATATTTTTACAAATGATATATATATATATAGTAGGTACCAGGAAGGAAGGACAGGCATGCTGGCTAGGATAAAGGAGGCCATAACGGAAGGGCTAGGAGAAAGAGCCCATTAGGAGCAGCTGATTCCCCCACATAGCAGGTGACAATGATCCTCACGGCTGGACCCCTTTAGGACACTCGCAGGGTGGGATGCGGGTTAAAGTCCAAAGTCGTCGCCCTATCAGGGTGTTTGGGTAACTGCTAGAAGCACTGCTGGGGGAGGACAGCCCTGGTTCATGTATGTCCCGAAAGTGCTTCTGAGGACTGACACAGAAAGCAGGAGACAGTTGCCAGGCTTTAAAAGTGAGCCCACTGCCTCATTTAGACTGAGTCAAAGTCAGGAGGTGGTGTGCAACACTCAGCCGGAGGCAGAAGGAGACAAGTCACTTTATTATTTGTATAATTTTTGGGCTGTGTTTTACTGTTGTGTGTGTTGGATTAAAAAAATTAATTATTTATACCCATGACTTTGTATTATTGGGTCTGGAGTTTGGAACTCCAGTTCCATCCTCAACCAGTTACTATATATATATAGTAGTATATATATAAAAGGAAATCCTGGAATGGAAAGCAAATGCAAGGCTACAATACGTGATAATCTCGAAAGACATTTAAAAGACCCGCGAGACCAAGGAGACTTGCCACGGTGCGTCTCGCGGGGACCGTAAAAATGACACTTGGTGCCAAGAGATTGTCCCAGGGCTGTAGCAAAAAGGACAGCGGCTGTACAGGCTTTAAAAAAATCGAAGGGTGGCGCGACGGCAGCTACCCCAACCGAACGCGAGCAGTGTTATACATTCTGCAAGAAAGAATTCAAACACGCCCGGGGCCAGAAATAAAAGACAGGTATTGCTTTTACAAAGTCACGCGAGACCAGGCAGTGAGCCATCATTTAAAACAAATCAACAGACCTCTAATCTAGCAGTTGTTGTATTGCTTTTGGCAGGCAAGCATCATGAGCTCGGAGTTCTTAAAACAACGACATGCGACAGGCAGAAGAGGCAGCTAGCAAGCAGCAAAAAGACAGCAAATGATCCAAAGGCATATCCTTAGCGTACGTTCAGCCGCAACACCCTTCACAACACGAGCAGTATTATACGTCTGGCAAGAAAGAGATGTAACCTCGTGCGGGGCAGGAAATAAAGAAACAAGTATTGTTTTTACAAAAGGTTTTAAAGTAAAAGTGAAAATAATGCATATGTAACAATTCACAAGAAAATAACAATCTCTTTAAATTGTAGATTGCCTGCCTAAGGTAAAGTCATCCCTGATGAATGGGGACGTGGGAATGAGGGGTCCTTTCATTGGATTAGCGCTATTTTAGATGTGGAATGGCAAAATGGGGGAGGCAGCTTGATGAATGAGGTCTCCAGGACTTAAAACAAATCCAAATCATATTATGTGATATCATCTAATGTGAAATTCTACTCCGTACTTCTAGAATTTTTATTTTTATATTGTATTTAGGATTTATTCTGTTCTATGTATTGTACTGTACGGCTCAGAATTAAAAGTCAATGAGTAAAATGACAAACTAGAACTTCATAAAGACGTTTACAAACGTTGACGCTAAACACATGCAGAGCAGGTTAGAGACTATGAAACCAGTGAAATTAGAAAGGCTCAAAAAAAAAAAAACGGCGCTATACACATGTGGAGAAAGTTAAAGGATATGAAAGTAGGTAAATTAGAAAATATAAAAAAAGAAAGTAAAGATCGCAGTAGCGCAAACAAACAAACTGCCTCATTTAACTATGCACCAGTCTAACTTTGGTTTTGCACAATAATTACTACACTATTGCACCTTAACACTTAATTCTACTTTATTCACATAATTTTACTTATTTATTATGTTCTACTATACTGTTATCTTTCAATCTATGACTTTTTGTTAATTTAACTGATATTCTTCTAACTTTGCACAGTTTTTGATAAGCAGATCAGGATGCATTTCACTGCGTGTTGTCCTGTATAACTATGCATGTGACAAATAAAAAATCTTGAGAATTTCAAAAACGGAGTTTACCGCACATGCATTTATTGGTTACTTTGTTAGTGTATATATATTTATCTGTCTGCTTATTTTAAAAGCTACATTTACCCCAGGAGTCAAAAACGTTCTGTCTAGCCCTTGTACAAAAACCTAGACAAAAGCTGGGGTATCACCTTGTTAACCCCACGTACCTTTGGAACTGTGAGAGGAAAATAGCACGACTTTACAGACAGGAGTCCAATGCAGAACTCTACTTACTTTGTTACTTTGTAAAAAAAAATTATTAACTGCTGATGATATAGATCGTTTTGTCTGTGCTGAAATTCCAAACAGAGAAACCTGTCCTGACCTCATTAAAAAGATTCAGCATATTGGGACGCACAAGATTACAAATATTGTTTTTACAGAAGTTCTGAAATAAAAGTGAAACTAATGAAATAGCAACAATTCAAAGAAAAAAAATCTTAAAAGTGTGTATCCGGAAAACCAAACACGAGGGTTGGCGAGTGAAGCGAGCAGGGGGCAAAGCCCCCTAGTATATATATATATATATACGGTACGGAAATTATTCAGACCCCCTTCAATTTTTCACTCAATTTTTCACTCTTTGTTATATTGCAGCCATTTGCTAAAATCATTTAGATTAATTTTTTCCTCATTAATGTGCACACAGCACCCCATATTGACAGATAAAAAAAAGAATTTTTGAAATTGTTGCAGATTTATTAAAAAAGAAAAACTGAAATATCACATGGTCCTAAGTATTCAGACCCTTTGCTGTGACACTCATATATTTAACTCAGGTGCTTTCCATTTCTTCTGATCATCCTTGAGATCACCTTCATTTGAGTCCAGCTGTGTTTGATTATACTGATTGGACTTGATTAGGAAAGCCACACACCTGTCTATATAAGACCTTACAGCTCACAATGCATGTCAGAGCAAATGAGAATCATGAGGTCAAAGGAACTGCCTGAACAGCTCAGAGACAGAATTGTGGCAAGGCACAGATCTGGCCAAGGTTACAAAAAAATTTCTGCTGCACTTAAGGTTCCCAAGAGCACAGTGGCCTCCATAATCCTTAAATGGAAGACATTTGGGACGACCAGAACCCTTCCTAGAGCTGGCCGTCCGGCCAAGCTGAGCTACCGGGGGAGAAGAGCCTTGGTGAGAGAGGTAAAGAAGAACCCAAAGATCACTTTGGTTGAGCTCCAGAGATGCAGTCAGGAGACGGGAGAAAGTTGTAGAAAGTCAACCATCACTGCAGCCCTCCACCAGTCAGGGCTTAATGGCAGAGTGGCCTGTCGGGAGCCTCTCCTCAGTGCAAGACACATGACAGCCCGCATGGAGTTTGCTAAAAGACACCTGAAGGACTCTGAGATGGTGAGAAATAAGATTCTCTGGTCTGATAAGATTCTCTTGGCCTTAATTCTAAGCGGTATGTGTGGAGACAACCAGGCACTGCTCATCACTTGTCCAATACAGTTCCCACAGTGAAGCATGGCGGTGGCAGCATCATGCTGTGGGGGTGTTTTTCAGCTGCAGGGACAGGACGACTGGTTGCAATCGAGGGAAAGATGAATGCGGCCAAGTACAGGGATATCCTGGACAAAAACCTTCTCCAGAGTGCTAAGGACCTCAGACTGGGCCGAAGGTTTACCTTCCAACAAGACAATGACCCTAAGCACACAGCTAAAATAACGAAGGAGTGGCTTCACAACAACTCTGTGACTGTTCTTGAATGGCCCAGCCAGAGCCCTGACAATTGAGCATCTCTGGAGAAACCTAAAAATGGCTGTCCAGCAACGTTTACCATCCAACCTGACAGAACTGGAGAGGATCTGCAAGGAGGAATGGCAGAGGATCCCCAAATCCAGGTGTGAAAAACTTGTTGCATCTTTCCCAAGAAGACTCATGGCTGTATTAGCTCAAAAGGGTGCTTCTACTAAATACTGAGCAAAGGGTCTGAATACTTAGGACCATGTGATATTTCAGTTTTTCTTTTTTAATAAATCTGCAACAATTTCAAAAATTCTTTTTTTTGTCTGTCAATATGGGGTGCTGCAATATAACAAAGAGTGAAAAACTGAAGGGGGTCTGAATACTTTCCGTACCCACTGTATATATATATATATATATATATATATATATATATATATATATATCCATCCATCCATCCATTTTCCAACCCGCTGAATCCGAACACAGGGTCACGGGGGTCTGCTGGAGCCAATCCCAGCCAACACAGGGCACAAGGCAGGAAACAATCCTGGGCAGGGTGCCAACCCACCGCAGGACACACACAAACACACCCACACACCAAGCACACACTAGGGCCAATTTAGAATCGCCAATCCACCTAACCTGCATGTCTTTGGACTGTGGGAGGAAACCGGAGCGCCCGGAGGAAACCCACGCAGACACGGGGAGAACATGCAAACTCCACGCAGGGAGGACCCGGGAATCGAACCCAGGTCCCCAGATCTCCCAACTGCGAGGCAGCAGCGCTACCCACTGCGCCACCGTGCCGCCCTATATATATATATATATATATATATATATACACAGTATATATTGATTGCATTCGTAGTATGAGTGTCAATGACCTGAATTGTGTGGGTGGTTACCTACAAGGTAACGCTTGTGGCCGTGATCTGCTTCTCACAAGGGGGCACCGTGGCGGATGTTTGCCGAATGACAGACCAACCATAAGCGTTACCTGGTAGGTAACCACCCACACAATTCAGGTCGTCGAGACTCAGACTACGAATGCAATGAATGTAATTACTCCGGACCTACAGGCTGTCAAATAAACGAACCACACGCCGTGGCGCAGCGTAAGGCCGGATTTATACTTCACACGACCCGACGCATGCTGCAGCGGACGCAAGCATTGTAGTGTTTATACTTGCGCGCATACTTTGCGTAAATCTGGAGGAATCCACCAAGTGGTAGTGCGAGATATTATCATGGTGAGAACAGGTTTGGCTTGTCTGTGTTGTGAATTGCCTGGAACACCCATTAAATTCCGATGACACCTTACCGCAATATCTCTGAAAAGGATGTTTAATGATTAAATCCATCAGTCCAGGGATTTGTCCATTTCAGCTAGCATTGGGCACGAGGCAGAAACAATCCCTGGACAAGGCATCAGCTCATTGCAAGGTGAATACAAGCACTCACATACACTAGCGTAATTTTAGTGTAACCAAATCTGCACATCTTTGGAAGGAAACCGGAGCACACTGAGGAAACCCAGCAGGAAAACATGTAAACTCCAGGCAGGGAATATCAGCGACGTGACTCCCTGCAAGACAGCAGTGCTAACGCTCCGCCACCGTGTAACCCCTATGTGTGTAATTATTAATAGTATTCATTATTTAAACGAAATTACCAATTTATCTGTAACATGTAACATACATACTTTAATGCATTTCATCATGAAAGTGATATCAAGTATAAATCTAAGGATTCTAAATGTGCAGAGAGTTAGAATATCATACATTTAATGTGCTCGATGTGGTGATCTATAGCTGCCGTTTCGCTGCTGTCAGGACCGGATGGAAGCCCTAGAAAAAAAGACGGCACAGAAGATGTGAGACTTTTAAAATGTATTGTGTCATTAAGATCGGGAATATGCGATGCTTGAATATAAAAGCACCACAAATATATCTGTATGTCGGCATTTTGCTTCACCACATCGAACAATTCATCAAACATTGAAGCACGCACACCAATCTCGTAGGATCCGCAAAGCTTTCTATCACATGTACTGTAGATAGTAAACAGAGACTCTGACGTCACATTCCAACTTTTAGCACACTGCACCCCCCGAATTTTTACTGGTACTGCAACTCGCGCACGCGTTGTGTTAATTTCTGAGGACCTGCTCAGAGGACGCATCAAATGAACGCTGAGAACGCATGGCAGTCATGATGCGGGCACGTACGCGTTCTAAGCGTGAAGTATAAACGAGCCCTTAAGGGGCTTCGTCTCTGACGCTTATGTCCGAGGTTCGATTCCCCGAGAGGGGAGCAGTAGAGTGTATACGCCTGATGAGCCCAAATGAGGGCGAAACACGTGTCGCGTACTCTTTGCTTTATTTGACAGTAAACTATGCAATATATATATATATATATATATGTATATATATATATATATATATATATATATATATATATATATATATATATATATATATATATATCTATAGTCTATAAATTGATGCATCAGTATTGTAGAAATATATTAATATTGGTAACTCATGAATCCAGTGTATTACTGTAAAAACTGTGGCAGTTGTCTCTGTGAAGCTGCAATTACTTTCTACGTCTATATAGGTTTTTCTTCTGGCACACAGGTTTATGTCACACATCTCCAAAAATGTACTTATTAAGTTGATTAGCTATTACAAATTTGGACATTATGGATTTGTGTGTAAGTGTGCACTCAAATAAACAATTGGCCCATGCAGAGCTGGCTCTTGCTGTATGCCCAATGATGCTGTGTTAGACTCCAGACCCATTTTAGCCTGAATTGGGTTACACTTTGGCCCTTTGTCTCAAATAAATGTGTTTATTTATTTATTTTTTTTACAGTTTTTACAACAAGATTTACCCAGGAGCCTGCCGATGAGACAGTGATTGCAGGGCAGAATGTAATTCTTCCTTGTGTAATCTTCAACTATTCTGGGATTGTACAGTGGACCAAGGATGGCCTAGCTTTGGGTATCAGGGATGGTCTACAAGGTAGGTTCTAACACTTGTCTGAATGTATTGCTTTAAGGTAGAAGCACCTTGCAAATGCATGAATCATGGGCTATTAATGGGTGACTAATTTGTGCAAAAATTGTATAACCTGAAATCATATACAGTAAGAATTATTATGAGGCCAATCCTGCTTTATTGCGTTGTTTGCACTGACAGTAAACTCTGAAGTGTGTGTTATTTGTCTGTTCTGAATATTATTAAAGTAAAAAAACTCAGGAACAATTATAATAGACCAAATTAGGTCTCATTGTACAGTAATTCAGTTTCTAGCTTCCCATTAAAAACAACTACTAGAAGCCAATAAAATTATTTCTTATTTCTGCTGCATTTAAACATTTATAGGGCAGCACAGTGGCACAGTGGGTAGCGCTGCTGCCTCGCAGTTGGGAGATCTGGGGACCTGGGTTCGATTCCCGGGTCCTCCCTGCGTGGAGTTTGCATGTTCTCCCCCTGTCTGCGTGGGTTTACTCCGGGCGCTCCGGTTTCCTCCCACATTCCAAAGACATGTAGGTTAGGTGGATTGGTGATTCTAAATTGGCCCTAGTGTGTGCTTGGTGTGTGGGTGTGTTTGTGTGTGTCCTGCGGTGGGTTGGCACCCTGCCCGGGATTGGTCCCTGCCTTGTGCCCTGTGTTGGCTGGGATTGGCTCCAGCAGACCCCCGTGACCCTGTGTTCGGATTCAGCGGGTTGGAAAATGGATGGATGGATGGATTAAACATTTATAAATGTTAAACAGCAATAAAAGTGCTAAGGTCCTCACGTCAAATGAGTAGGAGGAGCCTGACCAAAACGTGGACAAAAGCCAGGGATGGCGCCACACCGAATTCTGTGCTTGAAACAAGAGTGATAAAATGTTAATCCAAACCTAAAAAACATGTCCTCCTTAGAGAGGCACTGCAACAATAATTTGGTGGCCTAGGTACATTTCTGTAGCTCAGGTCATGACAGTGGTGTAGAAGGTCAGGTCATAAAATTGGAGTAAAAGCTCATCCATGGCAAGGTGGCAGAGGTACATAAGATTCCATCAAATATGCTGGAAGTTTGTCGTGAAAGACATATGGGTTGTCACATAGATAGATAGATAGATAGATAGATAGATAGATAGATAGATAGATAGATAGATAGATAGATAGATAGATAGATAGATAGATAGATAGATAGATAGATAGATAGATAGATAGATAGATAGATACTTTATTAATCCCAAGGGGAAATTGGGGTGGTTCTCTCCCTTTTCAAAATTTTAAATAAAAAGATACTTTCCAGCTACCATGTGAAATTTTGTAGGGGATAAATACTTCCCTGAAAGCTAAGTTCTTTATCTTAAGCCTAATGATAGCCCAAAATACCTATATGTCTCAACTAACTAAAAAATACCTAGGGATTCCTTAGGAGGAGCAAAAGCCTGTCACTGTGGAAAGGAGAGTTTAGCCTTCTATGTTCAGCTCCTTACCAGAGAGGTTCACAAAGCAATACAGAATATGAAAGTTAAATTTCAAAACAAAGAAATCTCAAACATCTACATTTTTATAATGCCTATGCATTCATCAAGACATACATTATTTTTCTGAATTTCTTTATCCAATATACAGTTGAAGGGTATTCAGCAAATAACTAATCCAATCCTTGACTTCAAAAAAGTGATTAAGCATGTGTACAGTGCATCATGAAGTATTACAATACAATACAATACAATACAATACAATACAATACAATACAATACAATACAGTTTATTTTTGTATAGCCCAAAATCACACAAGAAGTGCCGCAATGGGCTTTAACAGGCCCTGCCTCTTGACAGCCCCCCAGCCTTGACTCTCTAAAAAGACAAGGAAAAACTCCCAAAAAAAACCTAGTAGGGAAAAAATGGAAGAAACCTTGGGAAAGGTAGTTCAAAGAGAGACCCCTTTCAAGGTAGGTTGGGCGTGCAGTGGGTGTCAAAAGAAGGGGGTCAATACAATGCAATATAATACGATACACAGAACAGAACAAATCCTCAATAAAAAATTAAAAAATTTTTTAGAAGTACGGAGCAGCAGATGATATCACATAATAAAATTTAGATAATTTTAGACTCCTGGAGACCTCATTAAAATGTAAAGTATAGAACAAAATGAACTCAAGTGATAATTTACATAAAACATGTAAGAAGGAAGGAATGTCCTGAGACTTCCAGTAGGAATTATTTCAGGATAAGCCAGATATCCTGCAGCAGTGAATATATAGATTTGAAATTATTAGTGACTTCTTCTTTTTTGCCATAAGAAGGGAACTAAGTTCTTTTAACTTTTGGTGTTCCTGTCTGAACAGAGAACTACATTAGTAATGTATAAACAGCAAGAATTATCAAAAGGAGGAATCATAATCAGAATTATCAAAAGGAGGAATCATGGGTTTGGTGGGATAAAATGTGCTGTATCAGTGATGAAGCCAAATAACAAAGTCTCTTTAAAGGAATTTAAGAAAGAACAGATACGATAATAGGACTATGTCATCTGCTACAAATCACACATGGTTACTTAGTTGATAAAATTGGACAGAATTACTTTGGGGATATTTGCATATTGTGATAAAATGCTATGCCAACCAAAAAGGTATATTAGAGCAGAAGAACTTCCTGAGGGAATGAGGTGGTCAGAAAAACCATAGTTAACTGAGAAATGTATGGCGCATAAAATAATGGCTGCCTTTTTAACTGGGTTTATAGTTAAAAAAGGGCAATTGTAATACTTATACGTACCAAGCCAATTCTAAATCTAATTAAGAATTTGTCATGTGAAAATATAAGTACACCCCATAAAAAGGTTTTTCTTTATAAACATAAGTGGACATATCAAGACTTGATGTTAATTTAAACAGTAGATATAGGTCAACAACAACAACAACAACATTTATTTATATAGCACATTTTAATACAAATAATGTAGCTCAAAGTGCTTTACATGATGAAGAGAAAAAAAAAAGACGTAAGAATTAAAATAAGACAACACTAATTAACATAGAATAAGAGTAAGGTCCGATGGCCAGGGAGGACAGAAAAAACAAAAAAAACACCTGACAGCTGGAGAAAAAAAAATCTGCAGGGGTTCCAGACCATGAGACCTCCCAGCCCCCTCTGGGCATTCTACCTAACATAATTGAACAGTCCTCTTTGTATTTAGGGTTCTCATGGAAGGACTTGATGATGATGGTCATGTAGACTTCTGGCTTTTAATCCATCAATGTAGGAACATCATGGTGCTTTGATTAGGTGGTGGTGCCACCACAAAAAAACGGGAAAAGAAACAGAAGAGAGAGTTGGGGTTAGTACGGATTCTAGAGCCACCATGAATAGTTATGATAATTAATTGAATATGCAAAGCATCAGGATTAAACTAAAATGAAGTTATGAGAAAGCCATGTTAAAGTAATGTGTTTTTAGCAGTTTTTTAAAGTGCTCCACTATATTAGCCTGGCGAATTCCTATTGGCAGGCTATTCCAGATTTTAGGTGCATAACAGCAGAAGGCCGCCTCACCACTTCTTTTAAGTTTAGCTGTTGGAATTCTAAGCAGACACTCATTTGAGGACCTAATGTTATGATTTGGAATATAAGGTGTCAGACATTCCGATATATAAGATGGAGCGAGATTATTTAAGTCCTTTGTAAACAATGAGCAGTATTTTAAAGTCAATCCTGAATGACACAGGTAACCAGTGTAGTGACATCAAAACTGGAGAAATGTGCTCGGATTTGATTTTCCTAGTTAGGATTCTAGCAGCTACATTCTGCACTAGTTGCAAACAATTTATGTCATTTTTGGGTAGTCCTGAGAGGAGTGCGTTACAGTAATCTAGTCGACTGAAAACAAAAGCGTGAACTAATTTCTCAGCATTTTTCAACGATATAAGAGGTCTAACTTTTGCTATGTTTCTTAAGTAAAAAAATGCTGTCATAGTGATCTGATTAATATGCGATTTAAAATTCAGGTTACAGTCAACAGTTACCCCTAAATGCTTTACCTCCGTCTTGACTTTTAATCCTAATGTATCAAGTTTATATCTAATAACCTCATTACAGTATATCCATTATTGCCAATCACTAAAATTTCTGTTTTCTCTTTATTTAGCTTGAGAAAATTACTATTTATCCATTTAGAAACACAAGTAAGACATGGTGTTAGTGAAACAACAGAGTCGGGGTTGTCAGGCGCTATTGATAAATACAGCTGCGTGTCCTCAGCATAGCTGTGGTAATTCACGTTATGCCTCGAGATAATCTGACCTAATGGGAGCATGTAGATCGAAAAGTGCAGTGGACACAGGATAGAGCCTTGTGGAACACCATATAGAATATCATGTATCTTTGAGTTGTATTTACAACAACTAACAAAGAATTTTCTACCTGCCAGGTAGGATTCAAACCAATTTAAGACACTGCCAAAGAGGCCCACCCATTAACTAACTATCAAGGTGATATAATATAACAAACATCATGCCACATTTACATTTTATAGTCCATTGTATAATTTAAATAAACATAAATGCAAATTATGCATGTGGAAAAAGTAAGTACTCTCCTACATTTATAACTACAGTGGTACCTCGGTATACATCCTTAATCCGTTCCATATCCTTTGACTTGTACCAAACAGGACGTATACCAAACAAATTTTTCCCATAAGAAATAAAGGGAAAATGATTAATCCGTTCCCATGAAAAAAATCCTATTGGGGTTGTATAAAATAATTTAAACACTGCTTAATACTAAAATACATAAATACAAAAGCAATTAGATGAAATAAATTGAAATTTAACCTCACTTTACTTTTTAATAACGTCTTTGTTTTTCACAATCGTAGATACCGTCGTTCTCGGCATAAGGTATGCAGCAGCCATGTCCCGGATATGCATGCCACTTTCATACTTTTCATCAATCAATTAAAATTTACGCGAAAAAACACAAAATCACGTGAAAATTCACATAGAGTTATAGCGCGGGTTGTTCACTGAATTCTAGCAACTGACGCTCGTGGGCAGTGTAGGGTAGTGCGCGATGTGACAATGCAGGTCCACTTCACGCTCCCATACGTCCTTATGGGGAGCCCTGAACCCGACAGCGTCGGTAATGTCACCAAGATGAGCTGACAAATGAGGACAATTCTCAAATGAAGCCAGGGGATAGTGCAAGAATGCCAAGTGCTTTTATTTAAAACAAAAATCAGTGTCCAAACAAAAAGTGCAGTGCATCTGGTTTCAAAAAATAATTATTTAATATATATCCATAAAACAAGTGTTCTGTGGGGATAAAAACAACAATAAATAAATCCGATAAAATCCGAGGTTAAAAATGCACTCTCACTCTGTGCAGGTGCGACTCGCTCCAACTACCTCATTAACTTTGCCCCGCGGTTGTGCAATCATGCCCACAGAGAACGACACGGCTATACGGGTTAAAACCTGGCCCTTTTTTTGAAGCCGCGGACCCGTCTATACCACACGGTGTTCTAGCATGCGAGTCGTATTCCAAACAAAGGTCGTATGCCATGCAAATTTTTTCGCGTCCAAACAGGACGTATACCAAGTTGGACTTATTCCAAAGCAGACGTATACCAAGGTACCACTGTATCTCAAATACCTACATTTAGAATTGGGTGGACCAGATCAGGTGCAAGCGATTAGAACATCATTAGACAGAATCTTGTCCTAACCTGTCTTATTTAAACCTCACACATTCAGTTTGTTCTGCTCTGTGTTGTTGAAGTATGTGTCATCACTATGCCTAGATTTAAAGAGCTCTCTGATACCTTCAAAAAGAAGGTTATAGATGTCTGTTTGTCTGGGAAGCTGATTTATAAAGATCACAATTCAGTTCAGGCTGCCCCAAGAAGTCCAACCTGAGAGCAGAACACAAGATGCTGAAACAAGCCTAAAACAACCCCAGAATTTCTTTGTGGGACTTCCAGGTAGCTCTTGTCACTGTTGATGTCATAGTGCATAAGTATACTATTAGAAAGAGGCTGCACAAATTAGATCTACATGGGGCATGTGCCAGGAAGAAACCTTTTCGTTCCAGAAAAAAAATTAGGTAAAGATAAAAGTTTTCCCTTGAACACGTAGGCAAAACGAGACCTTCTGAAACAATGTGCTCTGGACACGAGGCAAAGGCAGAGTTATTTGGCCAAAGTATCAGAAGACATGTTTGGCAAAAACCAAAGAAAGCATTTGACCAAAAAAACCTGATACCAACTGTAAAGCATGGTGGTGGAAATATTAGAATAGTAGAACATTACAACATCTGTGATAAGAATAGGCCATTTAACACAATAAGCTTATCCATCTTTTTCAACAAGTGTCCAAAATAACATCAAGTCAAGATTTGATGGTCCCCACAGTCCTACTCTCCGCCACGCTACTTGATAATTTATTTAATGTGTCTATGTTTTTTTGTTGTGAAAAATAAAGCTTTCTAATATTTGTGCAAAATCTACCCTTAACAAGTTTCCAACAATGTTCTTGTGTTCTTGTTACAGAATTTATTTTAAAGGTATAAAAAATACTTGGCTTTCCAACAGCAGTCAACCAAGCATCAAAAGCCTACTTACAATTTATTTCTCTGATGACGGTTTATGAAGGGGTTAATTTAGGTAGCTAACAGGCTGTTGAATGTTTGCTTAAACTAGAGTTAGCAAATAAAGTTGGAAATTTATATGAGCG
This sequence comes from Erpetoichthys calabaricus, assembly GCF_900747795.2. Taxonomy (NCBI): domain Eukaryota; kingdom Metazoa; phylum Chordata; class Cladistia; order Polypteriformes; family Polypteridae; genus Erpetoichthys; species Erpetoichthys calabaricus. The sequence goes on along the minus strand of NC_041409.2, from coordinate 43,245,510 downwards.
GTTCCCACAGTGTGGAGTGCTGCGCATCCGTGCTTCATAAGTGGTAGTGAAGTGAATCACAAGATGGCATTCTTTATATGAGAGAAAAGTGAGTTTTAAATTGTTTAGATATGCCAGTCCATTATATATTTACTTAGCTATTTATTTGCAACAATCAGGCTGCTGCCCAACATCTATGCCACTAAATGAAGTTAGGTCCATGAAGAATGAGTCTAATATTTCCGCGGTGAAGCACACCATAACATTACACCATAATTCTTTTAGTAAGCCATACACTACTTTGTATATGTTGCTCTATGTACTGTATTACATCAAGGGTGTCAAACTGAGACAGATCAATATTTCTCTGACCTTCACTTCTTCTTTTCTTTCTTTCACTTGCTCTTTTCAAAAAAAGATACTGAATGATGGACACATATGTGCAAATGGGATTTATATAGCTGGTCACCTTGAATCAATATGCAATATTGCTTATTGCTTGATAAGTTTGTACCTCATCATTGTTTGGCTACCAGACATTGAAAAACAAAAAGCATCTTAAAAACATAAGTCAGTTAAAGTGAAGAAAAAAGAACCGTGGCCCCCTAGGATTTGAGTTTGATACCACTGCTCTAGACTAACAACTTTTACATCAGTGTAACTCCTTCCTGTTGTGCTCTTGCTCACTTGTTGTGATCTCTGTCACCCTCTTTGAGACCCTCAACAGTTATTCTGTCTTAGTTCATCTCCAGTCCAGACTTTACCAGTCACTATTCAGTTCTCTCTCTTTTACATTCTTCTTGATGTCAACCTGGAAAGCCCACTTCTAGACATTTCAATCTTTTATTTCCATGCAGTTGGTAATATGCACAGCCTGAATGAATGAATAATGAATACTTTTAACAAAATAAATGTGATAATTGTAACATGGAAATACACAAACATGAGCTTTTGACCATAAGGGGTTCACTAGATCTTTGACTATAGTAAACTTAGATAGATAGATAGATAGATAGATAGATAGATAGATAGATAGATAGATAGATAGATAGATAGATAGATAGATAGATAGATAGATAGATAGATAGATAGATAGATAGATAGATAGATAGATAGATAGATAGATAGATAGATACTTTATTAATCCCAAGGAGAAATTCACATTCTCCAGCAGCAGCATACTGATACAAAGAAACAATATTAAATTAAAGATTGATAATAATGCAGGTAAAAACAGACAATAACTTTTTATAATGTTAACGTTTACCCCCCCGGGTGGAACTGAAGAGTCGCATAGTTTGGGGGAGGAACAATCTTCTCAGTCTGTCAATGGAGCAGGACAGTGACAGCAGTCTGTCGCTGAAGCTGCTCCTCTGTCTGGAGATGACACTGTTTAGTGGATGCAGTGGATTCTCCATAATTGATAGGAGCCTGCTTAGCGTCAATCGCTCTGCCACAGATGTTAAACTGTCCAGCTCCATGCAAACAATAGAGCCTGCCTTCCTCACCAGTTTGTCCAGGTGTGAGGCATCTTTCTTCTTAATGCTGCCTCCCCAGCACACCACCGCATAGAAGAGGGCGCTCGCCACAACCGTCTGATAGAACATCTGCAGCATCTTATTGCAGATGTTGAAGGATGCCAGCCTTCTAAGGAAGTATAACCGGCTCTGTCCTTTCTTACATAGAGCATCAGTATTAGCAGTCCAGTCTAATTTATTATCCAGCTGCACTTCCAGGTATTTATAGGTCTGCACCATCTTCACACAGTCACTTCTGATGATCACGGGATCAATGAGGGGCCTGGGCCTCCAAAAATCCACCACCAGCATCTTGGTTTTGCTGGTGTTCAGGTGTAGGTGGTTTGAGTCGCACCATTTAACAAAGTCATTGATTAGGTCCCTATACTCCTCCTCCTGCCCACTCCTGATGCAGCCCACGATAGCAGTGTCGACAGCGAAAAGTTGGCCCTCAGTCTGAAACACTTTAAGTACCACTGACTTTTATGAAACATATTTTTTTTAGATTGAATAAATGTTCAATATAGTTTATGTTTTGACAATTTTTTAAATAAAAAAATAAAGAAAACTGAATCTATACACTGTTTAATTGTAATATATTGCTTATTCTTTGATAAATTAAAAAAAGAAAGGAAATGAAATCCATATGCTGTTTAATTTTTAATTAAAAAAATTATTTACAGTTTATTTTGTATGTTTTCAAAAATTCCTCTATTTATTTACAAATAGTTCTTGGATTTCAGTCAGTGGAGGCACAAGTGTTCCCTTTACACACAAAAATTAATACTGCACACTCAATACTGCCTGGACAGGATGTGTCTTCCTTAGATTCTATAATGGACTGAAGAGCAAGAAAAAAAATCTTTTATATTATGCAGTATGTGGTATTGTTAGGCGTATTTTGTGCCACTGTGTCAGTATACACATACTATAGTATCGATTGTGACTTAAGTTGCCCCTTTCTCAAAGTATGGAACAAAAGCTCTTTTACTTTGCTGTTGTATGTAAAGACAATAGATAAGTGATAAAAGTATAGAAAAGTGGGCTTCCCACCAGACAAAATCTTATCCTTTTCAATTAATGAATTGCTTTCTGTTTACCAACTCTTCCTCGACACATGCTTCTTCATGTACCAGCTCTATTGTGTGCTGCCTGTAGGCCATGACACACTTTAAAATAGTTAGACCAGACATTCACCCAGGACTGCACCCTTTCTATCTCTACAGCAGACAGACTGACACTTATTCAGTATGTATGTGACTCATGCATACTCATATCTAAAGTGTTAAAGGAAGGCAAAATAATACAGTACAAAACATAGACATCTCTAATGAATCTTCTGCCGGTGGCCTTTCTTATCCAATTCTAACATTTGAATTCCCCTTCCTTTTCTCCTTACTCAGAGCTTTTCTCTTGACAACATACATTCCTGCTGTCCTTTGAGACTTTCCACCCAGCTCTAGTTCCAAATGAGATGATGGCTCACAGAAGGTTTTTATAGATCCACAACACAACAGCCCAGAAAACACCACTTTTGTTTCATTCTACTTTTACAGCCATATTAATACTACAAAAACAGCTGCTTTAATTTGTTGTCATATTTGTTGTCATATTCCATGAGTCTATACATGACATTGACTGTGATTACTTAAAAGGAGATGTCTTATTTCTGTAATACAGAGTAACATCTCTGTGAATCTTTGAGCATGGCAAAATGACTTCTATAAAAATCTTCTATTCCTTTGTTGTCTGTCTTTGCTCAGCTTAAGAAATTCTTTTTCATAATCTCAGGATTCTTTATAGTAAGCAAAAGGCTGGTACATCATTTTACCTTCATGATGTGCATTTTGACATCCTACTTCACCTTCCTACTATTATAAAAGCTGGACCATGCACATTGATTTAAGCTTCTGTTTTTCTAAATTTAATCAGACTCAACGCACCTATTTTACAATTTTGAGCTTCTGACTTTTTCCAGCTTTGATAATGTTGCACTTTGGTAATCATATAAATTCCTTAGAGGACAGGTCAAGTGAATAAGGGGCATCCACACCTTTCAAGGTTTTCTATAGTTTTCTGCGTTTAATACAATCAAAGGCTTTCATATAAACTTTTAACTGAAGAACACTCTTTTGTATTTTCATGTGTTCTCCATTTTGCTTTAAATTGATTGTGTGATTCTTGTTGAAATCATGGTTTCCCTTTGCACATCTAGTATTTCCTATTTCATAAATTAGCATAATCTTGCTGGAATAATCTTCAGTATTAATTTGAAAGTATAAGAAAGAGATCAGAGCGATTGGGCAGTAATTTGAGTGTTATGTAAGATATCAATACTAGAATTTAGAAGGTATTTCAGTTAATAAGCTGATCGTTGAAATCTCTTCAGTTTCCCCTGAGACCCTAATGAGAACAGCTTCACTGAACCATGTTCTTCAGACTTGAAGCATTTGCTGTTTTTTCCTTTGTTTTCATGGCCAGGTTTTAGTACTTATTTAACATTACTCTTAGTCAGACATACTTCTAGGTTAATTGAAAACTTTATATGCTTATTTGTGTCTCTTCTAAGACTGGCTTCTGTCATAAACATGTCACTGCAAGGAGAGGGCATGGCTCCTTGTTCTAGGATAAAGTGGGCTAGTCAAAAGGCTTCATTCTTTCACATTTATTGTTTCAGTTTATTAAGCTTTAGTTTGTGTCCATGACCATCTGTATTTTTGGGGCTTATGTCTTTGGAGTGATTATACAGTACATCTAATTTTGTTGAATTTCCTTTTCACGTATTCCCTTCTGTTTCTTAATAGTGATTTTTTTGTCTGTTAATCTTTTAAACTCACATTGGGTATATTCAGATTTATTGAGAATGTATTTTACTCATACTTAACTCTTCCCCTTCTTCATTACATATTAAATGGGAATGTCACTGAGATTATGCAGAAGTGGCTTGATTATTCTACTTTTCATTTTCAGCTTAATTTTAAATGAAGACAAGATAAGTACTTAGTCTCCACTATAGTTTCTAACTGGCCTTGTTTGAGCAGGCAGGTTCGCTGCTATTCAGTATGAAGAGTGTAGTCTGTTTGATTCTGATGTCACGAGTCCTGTGATATCCAGGTATAAAGTCAACCCTTGACTTTATTAATGTACATACTGTTTATATTGCAGAACTTTTTCTGGCAGAATACGTTTGTTATATTTAAAGTTAAAACACTAGCAAATCCAGAATGAGATTCTGTTTCCTTTGGAGTTATGTTATTTTGGGATACACAATCAACCAGAAGCTAACCAGAAGCTCGCCTTGATTGATGGAAAAAAAAAAATCAATGTATAAAACCAAAAAAAAGGATTGGACTAAGCCTATTTTTTGAAGTTGGTCACTTTCATTTGACAGTTAGAACATCTAGAACAATTCCATTGAAGAATAAGACCTTTTAAGCTGATGTGTTCTTGAGCAAAGCAAATGTCTTCATAATTTTGTCCTCCTTTGTTGTAGGCCTGTCAGTAGGTCTCACAATTAATTGAGGACATACCTACTATTTTAAGAGTTTATAGGGTCATTATTGTCACATGTAGAGAGTACAATGAAATTCTCATTTGCATGTGCTGTTGTATAGTTTTCTACAGTCTTTTGTCCAAGAATCAACAAATCAAGAAAGCACACAATCTGGACTAACATACATGCATACATTCTTCCTATTGACACAAGCATGTAGTTTCTTTTCTTCTTAAAAGCCCCAAAGCCCTTAATTTTGTGAAATATACACTTTGCTGTGTTTAAGCTTTGAATAAGTACTGTACATACAGTCCACAATATCTGGAATGAAATAAAAAATATTCATCTTCCAATAAAGCATCAATAATGTAAATCAGACGTAAATTAAACTCTAGTGGGAACAGTGAGCAATAAGAATGTAAGTGATATTTAGGTTTACAGTATCTTTTTTTTCTGAGAATAGAACACAGGGAGGGTAAAAGGAGAGCTTTGTGTGAAATCTGCCATTTTTATTATATTTACATTTTTGTCTTAGTTAAGTGGTTGACAGTTATTGACATGTGATATATTTCTCACTCATAAACCAGCCTTGTGTTTTTATTCTATCAAACTGCCTGGGGCAAAACATTTGAATACATTTCACTGGGCTGAACGGCCTTGTCTCTATCTCAACTTGTACACTGGTTGTCAGATTTCAAAATAATATAATTTTAAGAGTCCCATTCTTTCTTCTTTCTTCTTCACACTTAAGACAGTGAAATCATGTTGTTACAAATGCTCACTCCCTGTGGTGTGTGGTCATCATAACGCTATTTTATATGTCCAAGAAAAAAATGCTGTAGTTTGATCAAAGTACCAATTCATGAGAGAATGCAGCAGTTTAATGAGCACACTGTCTCCCTCCTGTGGTGAGAGGGAGGAGAAAGTCTATGAATCCTGTTAAAAACATTTAGTGGCAACATAATAATTAAAGAAGTTGTGGCAGAGATAGAAGAACTGAGCCTCCCCTCTGACCACTATCACTGCCAGCCTCACTTACTTTCTTAATAAGTAAGAAAGCAGCCACCATTCATTCTTACATGAGGTTAGACTAACATTTATGTAATGGGACATTGGGATTTACATTTTTTCTACATTTAGTGAACATCTTTTGTGACACATAGGGTAAATTAACTAGAGAGAATGGGATTATGGATAAATAGATTGAATTGTCTAGTGTTCAAGCATGGACTATAAGGGTTCTCAAAATTGTTTAACATTATCATGAACAATAAAAATATTTTTTTATTCTCCATTCTGTCATGTGAATTTTTACAAAGCTGAAATGCATTAGATAAATTTTAAGAGAATTTCCGTCAAATGAGCATTATTATTTCTTTAAATAAATGAAGAAAGACCTTTATTTGTTTAATTAAGAAAATAATTCAGACAACCTCTGGAGTATTAAAAACCCACCCCAACACTTCCTGCTCATTAACTGAACATTAGTTTTCTGGAATCTGGATCTGAATGGCTTATATTATCTTTGCTTTTAAATACAGTAAGTACATTGTGTTCTTCCAGATTACTCAAAGTGTTCCTGTCCCCTCCTAGTCATCAAGACAAGTTGAACCACTTACCTGCTTCAAAAGAAATTAAAAGCAGACAAAGGGTCCTAATTTGAGAACATCTGTCCCAGCCTGTGGCATAGCTTTAGATATTGGCTGTTTTACCTGATGAAATCATTGTCCTTCCTCTAGCCAATTAAGCTCCTACCTGAAAGTAGTTACTAAAAATGCAACAAGAAAACTCATGTATTCTTTTTTCTCCCTCCTTCCTCTAGTCTTTTTGATCCCACTTCCTCCCAGTGGCTAGTGCAACACCCTCCTGCATAACTAGGTTAATAATCCCCATGTACAATATTTGCTTTTCATGCATTGTTTTTTATTTTATTGAATTTATTAAAAGCAAGTAACATTCCATACAAACAAGTCAAACTTAACAAAACTAAATTTAATTCATCCCAAAGCAATGAGAAAGAGAGGAAGGCCAATGGCCAGAGTAAAACTTTAAGAGTAGAAAAGAGGAAAGAGAATCCTTTTACCCAATATAAATGCTTATTCCAAAATGTTATTGATTAGATCCTGCCAGGTTTTAAAAATGTCTTGTAAAGATTCTGAAAAGTAAGAATTTGATTTTTTTTTCTAATTTCAAATAATATATAGCATCAGTTACCCACTGACTTAAAAGAGGTGGGTGAGGTTTTTTCAAGTTGAGCAAGATAAGTCTGCATGCAAATAGTGAAGTAAAGACAATTACTGTTTGTTTATCCTTCTACACTTTAAGCCCATCTGGGAGTACACCAAACACAAGAGGCTGGAACTCGATTGCAATGTTCGTAGGTTGGATCTTGACTTGGAATCATTTTGGACAATTTTAAATGAGATGGATGTGTTAAAAGATTTTAAGTTGAATAATTGTATGTTTTGTGCATATGGACCTAGAGTGAATTCTGTGCATGGCTGCCTTCCACTCCTTTTCTGAAATGTTGAGTAAGAGATCCTTTTCCCACTGTACTCTGGGATCTTTGAAAGGAAGGGATTTTATATATTATAAAAATTCTGTCTGAGTCCTCAAAACTGATTAATATTTCTTCCGGAATGGAAGTAGCAGTAGTAGTGTACAGATTTTGTTTAGCAAAATTTCTAATTTGGAAAGAGTGGAAAAATTGTGATGATGGGAAGCTAAATTTGGAGTGTAACTGTTCATAGGATGCAAAAATGTTATTTATGTACAAATCTCTAAGTGATTTAATCCCGTACATTTTCCAAACAATAAAAACTGTAGGTTTGAAAGGGTGGAAAAAAGTGTTTATCATGCACAGGTGCCTCAGAAAAAAGCTTCTCTAACCTGAAGTACTTCCTACATTGGTTCCATATTCTGAGTGAATGAAGCACAAGCAGTTGTTAGTATATTGATGATAACTTGTATTTACTGGGGCAAAAAGCAAGTAATATAAAGAGGTACTGTAGGATTGTATTACTATTGCGAACCAAGTCTGTGTATGTTCATCTATTTGTGTCAATGTCCAGGTTTTTATAGCTTGTATATTTGCTGCCCAGTAATAAAAGTGAAAATTAGGTAGAGCCATGCCACCTTCTGCCTTATGTCTTTGTAGGGTCACCCTTTGGGTGCGTAGATGTTTTGAATTCCAAATAAATAAGGTTATGATTGAATCTAATTTCTTAAAAATGATTTGTTACTGTATATGGGGATGCTTTGAAACAGAAAAAGAAGCTTAAGAAGAATATTCATCTTGCCAGTGTTAATTCTCACTGCTAAAGTGAGATGAAGGGTAGACCATCTCTGCAATTTTTGCTTAGGTTTTTCCATGCATATAGCAAAATTTTGTTGAAAAAGAGCTTTATGTTTACTTGTGATATTTACCCCTAGGTATTTAAACTGATTTGCGATGATAAAAGGTAAGGTGTCCAATCTAATATTGTGTGCTAGAGAGTTCACTGGAAAGAGCACACTTTTATTCAAATTAATTTTGACTCCAATTATCTTTTGAACGTCTGGCAGAGCCCCCTGTCAGAAGTAGCTTCAACTCCCACCTCCGGCAGAACTTCGACCACATCCCGAGGGAGGTGGGGGACATTGAGTCCAAATGGGCCATGTTCCGTGCCTCTATTGTTGAGGCGGCTGACCGGAGCTGTGGCCATAAGGTGGTCGGTGCCTGTCATGGCGGCAATCCCCGAACCCGTTGGTGGACAGCGGCGGTGAGGGATGCTGTCAAGCTGAAGAAGGAGTCCTACCAGTCCCTTTTGTCCTGTGGGACTCTGGAGGCAGCTAATAGGTACTGGCAGGCCAAGCGGAATGCAGCTTCGGTGGTTGCTGAGGCAAAAACTCGGGCATGGGAGGAGTTTGGGGAGGCCATGGAGAATGACTTTCGGACGGCTTCGAGGAGATTCTGGTCCACCGTCCGGCGTCTCAGGAGGGGGAAGCAGTGCAGTGTCAACACTGTATATGGTGGGGATGGTGCGCTGCTGATCTCGACTCGGGACGTTGTGGGTCGGTGGGGGGAGTACTTCGAAGACCTCCTCAATCCCACTAACATGCCTTCCAATGAGGAAGCAGAGCCTGGGGAATCGGAGGTGGGCTCCCCCATCTCTGGGACTGAGGTCACCGAAGTGGTCAAAAAACTCCTTGGTGGCAGGGCCCCGGGGGTGGATGAGATACGCCCGGAGTTCCTCAAGGCTCTGGATGTTGTAGGGCTGTCTTGGTTGACAGTGCCTCTGGATTGGCAGACCGCAGTGGTGGTCCCCCTCTTTAAGAAGGGGGACCGGAGAGTGTGTTCCAACTACAGAGGGATCACACTCCTCAGCCTCCCTGGAAAAGTCTATTCGGGGGTTCTGGAGAGGAGGGTCCGTCGGATGGTCGAACCTCGGATTCAGGAGGAACAGTGTGGTTTTCGTCCTGGTCGCGGAACAGTGGACCAGCTCTACACACTTAGCAGAGTCCAGGAGGGTGCATGGGAGTTCGCCCAAACAGTCTACATGTGTTTTGTGGATTTGGAAAAGGGTTCGACCGTGTTCCTCGGGGAATCCTGTGGGGGGTGCTCCGGGAGTATGGAGTACCGGACCCCCTGACAAGGGCGGTTCGGTCCCTGTACAACCGGTGTCAGAGCTTGGTCCGCATTGCCAGCAGTAAGTCGAACCCGTTTCCAGTGAGAGTTGGACTCCGCCAGGGCTGCCCTTTGTCACCGATTCTATTCATAACTTTTATGGACAGAATTTCTAGGCGCAGCCAGGGTGTTGAGGGGGTCCGGTTTGGTGGACTCAAGATTAGGTCACTGCTTTTTGCAGATGATGTTGTCCTGTTTGCTTCATCAGGCTGTGATCTTCAGCTCTCTCTGGATCGGTTCGCAGCTGAGTGTGAAGCGGCTGGGATGGGAATCAGCACCTCCAAATCCGAGACCATGGTCCTCAGCCGGAAAAGGGTGGAGTGCCCTCTCAGGGTTGGGAGCGAGATCCTACTTCAAGTGGAGGAGTTCAAGTATCTTGGGGTCTTGTTCACGAGTGAGGGAAGAATGGAGCGTGAGATCGACAGGCGGATTGGTGTGGCGTCCGCAGTGATGCGGGCTCTGCATCGGTCTGTCGTGGTGAAAAAGGAGCTGAGCCATAAGGCAAAGCTCTCAATTTACCGGTCGATCTATGTTCCCACCCTCACCTATGGTCATGAGCTATGGGTAGTGACCGAAAGAACGAGATTGCGAATACAAGCGGCTGAAATGAGTTTCCTCCACAGGGTGTCTGGGCTCTCCCTTAAAGATAGGGTGAGAAGCTCAGTCATCCGGGAGGGGCTCAGAGTAGAGCCGCTGCTCCTCCGCATTGAGAGGAGTCAGATGAGGTGGCTCGGGCATCTGATTAGGATGCCTCCTGGACGCCTCCCTGGTGAGGTGTTCCGGGCATGTCCAACCGGGAGGAGGCCCCGGGGAAGACCCAGGAGACGCTGGAGGGACTATGTCTCCCGGCTGGCCTGGGAACGCCTCGGGATTCTCCCGGAAGAGCTAGAAGAAGTAGCCAGGGAGAGGAAGTCTGGGCATCTCTGCTCAAGCTGCTACCCCCGCGACCCGACCTCGGATAAGCGGAAGAGAATGGATAGATGGATGGATGGAAATAAAAAAGCAGAATGTTAATTTAATCAGCCCTTCTATCCATCGCAGTGAAACCACACAGGATGGAAACACACAATAGTTGTCAGTCAAACAGTAAAAGGGACAACTTGAAATTCTTAGAAACCTTTAGAAACTAGCTTCTTAGTCACATGCAAAAGCTAAATCCCTACATTCCTGCCTATACAGTATTTTTTTTTGACACATAAAGACCTTCATCACTCCATCTATACTGGCAATGAGAAGGTGTTACAGAGATGTCTGACAGTTTGGATACTGAGAAGAAATTATTGATAAAGTTCTATTGAATCCTGATGCTTCCTTGTGGTGCAGAGCCGTAACTATTGAGGCCTGAAAGTAAACCTCCACTTAACTACAGTAATCTCCCATAAAATATTAGAAACAAAATTGTCTGAAAAATTGTATCACTTTCTGTTTATCCATATAGATATAGATATATATATATATGTTTATATACTGTGTGTATATATATATATATATATATATATATATATATATATATATATATATATATATATATATATACACACACAGTATATACATATATACAGTATATTGTCACAAGAACGACAATAAGACAACATAAAGGTCTGGGGCAGCCACCTGTATAATATTCCTTGGCTACAAAAAGGTATTTTTGAAGATAGCGAGTTGTTCACACAACTGAGTCCAAAACAGAACTATAGTACAGTAGACCCCCAGGAAGTCGTGGTTCAAGATATGCGGACTTAGTCGTTCGCTGATTTTTCCTTATAACCTAACTAATAATTATTAGCAGAAAGCACAAATATCCTCTGCAATTTTTTATGGCTTTTTTTGTGGAAATACTGTGCTGTAGAGAGAACAGGAAGCAACCGCTGAGGGAAACGCGGTTTGGTATGGTGAAAGTAGCCAATTCAAGAGCGTTTTTCATTTCTCCTTGCTACTGATTGATTGCTGCCCTGTGACGTGACTCCAGCTGAGTGTCCTCGTGTTTTCCATTTTGTTATTGTATTCATTTTGTTATTCTTAAACGCACAAGATGTCGCTGAATTGCCCTGCACCTTCTAAGGCTTCTGGCACTGAGCCTAAGTGGCAAAAGAAGTTTAAAACACTCCAGGAGAAGGTTGGACTACTGGATTTGCTGGACTACTGAAACTAAAAAGTTATGCTGCAGTAGCACGCCACTATGGCATTAATGAAAGCACTGCACGCTACATAAAGAAGAACGAAGCAGTGATCTGGAATATCGTATCTGCAAGTTTCTGTGATAGTGCCAAAAAGGTAACGACCGTAAGGAATAAAAATATCGTCAGGATGGAATCTGCCTTGGCATTGTGGATCACCGACTGCAGGAAGAAGAACATCCCCTTGGATGGTAACATTATCCGTGAGAAAGCATGGAAATTGTACCAGCAGTTCGCTACAGGAGACAATGTAGACACTTCCCATCACAATGTTCCTGAAACCTACAAAGAAAAGCCAGTACGAAACCCCACCAGAAGAAGACCCGTCCAAAGATACGACTCCTCCTGAAGCGCCCGAAGAAGAGGTGCCACCCAAGGAGTTTTAAATCCTTTGCATCATACTGCACAGCTACTTCATCATCATCATCAATATCATTTATCATTGGTGAGTACCCATACATTTTACTGTATTTTAATTAAATGAAATTATTATGTATTTACTCTACTTATAACAAAGAAAATGACAGCGCATACCAAAGAAAACGTGCTTGCATGAATTACAGTACGTATAGTGGTAACATCAGTATTTTAGCTCCACGGGAGACATAGCAGTACAGTACTGTACAGTAGACGGGTTTACCTTTACATTCTGTTATTAGGTAATGTATTAATTAATTTTTTAGGTAATGTATTAATGTATTAAGCGGAGTTTGCAACAAAATTAAAGTGCTTTGGGGGCATACTGTATTTAGGGTTTAAACTATAAAAATAGGCATTTAAAAGGCATTTTTTAACCACATCCAAAAGTCACGGTTTTTCACAATTCGCGGGTGCTATTGGAATGTAATCTCTATGAATTTTGAGGGTGTACTGTATATAGACAAAATGGGAGCTTTAAAGGCCAGTGTAGGAAGTAATGTCTTTGGGGCCGGAAGTGGAAGTGACATCATCAGATGTGGGGACCGGAAGTGGCATCTGATGACGCCACTTCATCAGAGGGCAGAACTCTGTGGGATTTCCCGAGAATGGTCTGTGAGGAATTGAGAAGGACGGTTAGCGCACTACGCCGCCCCCTGGTCAGACGTGGAATTGCCATTATTCAGCCCCATTAGATGACTCCTACTCGCACATGTGTGACAATATATATAAATATCTATATATATTGACCACTAGGGGGATGTCTCAGATTTAGAAGATGGGCTTCTTTAAACCACAATTATTCTAATTCATTTCTCACTTTCCTCCTCCATTCCTCCCCAGGCAAGCTTTGCCTGAGTTAAGTGGAGTGGATTTCTTTATTTCTGGACCCACACTATTGCATTTACATTTACATTTACTTATTTGGCTGACACCATTATCCAAGGTGACTTACAACTTTTTTGATTCAATTGGTTACATTTCTTTTGGTTTAAATGGAGCACAAGCAGGTCAAGTGACATGCTCGTGATCACATAATGTCAATAATGGGATTTGAACCCATAATCTGAAGATCTGAAGTAATAAGGCTTAACTGCTTCAGTACACTGCATGCAGGAAGCACTTTTGGCTTAGTCTGTTTACCACAACTCCTTGTGGGCATACAGCCATAGGGCACATGGTATGGATGGTACCACATAGCCTCCTTCCACCTTGCCATTATACTGTTATCCTGACTAGGAAATGGAACACCCACCCTTGCAGGTGGGATGCCAACCCATCAATCATGGGGGCCTCCAAAACATGGTAAGAAACCTTCAATCCATGTCCTCTATTACTTTACATATTTATACTGTGTATATATATATATATATATATATATATATATATATATATATATATATATATATATATATATATATATATATAATATCGAGAAGGAGAGAGAGAGACCCCTACTATGAGCATGTCAAGTTCCAGACATAATTATTATTGTTTAATTTCATTGTTAAACATGTAGCACTGGTTGTCAGAGGTGTTGTGTACATGTTGGCATACGATGTAAGGACTGTAGAAGGACAGGGAATGTATGCACACTCTTCTGAACTTTACCAAGGAAAATATTCTAGCATTCATAAAAGACAATTTAAATGATTTCTTTGTTTAAAATTTCAGGTTTTCAATATTGAATTATCCTAAGTGTACATTTTGTTTCTTCCCTTTAATTTAGATACATCTCCATTTCTCCAGTTCCCAATATACAGTTGTTTGACAGGTCTTGTGGCATTCTAAAAAACAGTCTTCCATCTAGTGATCTTTATACCAAATTAGCGATGTTTTTATGGATAAATTAATTCATTTGTAATACACCACCAAGGCAAATATTGATGGTATGAAAATAGTATGGCTGTGGTTCAAATGTTTCAAAGGGTTCCTTCATTTGACAGAACACTTTGACTCCATGGTCCTATTCCAAGAGGACAAGGAGCAACTTTATCAAAATGTTGGGTACATAGTGCATGACTCAGACGAAAGAAACAGGGAATGACTCCATACCAGCCAGGCAGACAATTACTACAGCTATTACAAAGAGCCTTAGCAAGAGCCCTACTGAAATTATGAGTATTTAGCCTTGGTTCTTTCTGGTAGTACCATGCTCTGAACATACTGTTTTATAATAATGCATCAAACAGCTTGTAAAATGTTTCAGCTGTTCATTCTGTTTAATACAAATGACTGAAATGGCTTATTAAGAGGCAAAATATTAAGAATATTTGGAATATTTATAACAAGGATTTAAAAACATTGAAATGAAATAACAAACGGTTAACTCACTATCAAAAATAATGCCTAAGGTTAATGTGGATTGTAATTGTTCACTCATATATTGTTTCATCCTACTAAATAGTAAAATAATGGCATTATTTAAGAAGTATCATTTGGTTTTACTTAGAATTGTATGTGACTGTCATCAGCATACAATGGGTAATGTCATGTTTCCAAATGACAACTCCATTTGGCAGCATATAAGAAGAAAAAAGAACTGTCCCCAGCTCCAAGCCTGAGGGACACCTTGTCTAATTACAGATATAATGAAGGAGTACTACTATCAAAATTGAGCATGTACTGGAAGCAGTCTGATAGGGATGAAGTAAGCATAAACCTGTAACTTAAAAGCTAAATAGTCCACCTCTCAGTTCCACATAGTAAAATGCTATTGTCATTATTGTTAAAATTGTGCTTACATTTCAAAGCACAATAATGGAAGTGTTCTGTTCATTGTTCTGTCATTCATTACAGTATTATTTGCAACGTTTTTAGATTAGTTACGGGTTCTCAAAATATCCATCTATACATTCATTTTTTAACATTTGTAAGAAATGTTAAAATTTGAAACTGGTCTATAATTCTTTAGGACAGGGGTATCTAAACCTGATTTCTAATTTCAAATACATTATTAAATCTAAATTAATAATGGTCTAACATTGGCTGCTTGAAAGGAATCAAGAGCAATGCATGTCAGTAAAGTTATTGATTATGTCCAGGATGGGTTGCACAACTTCAGCATGTTATTTTACTCCATACACTAATTGGAATTGTGTCTAAGCGAGAGGTGGTAGTTTTGATTTTAGAAATCATTTTTAAAACATTCCATTGTGATGTTAAAGTAAATTGACCGAAGTGGTAAACAGAAGATGTTACATCTTGAGATCCAGTTATACTAGATATAGAAACTTGCTGCTTACAGTAATCTGCATTCTTTGTCCATCTATTAATTAGTGTGGGTTTCACAAATGTTTTCATATTAGTTATTGCTCTATATAAAAGCTGTGGGCTGGTAGTAATTTTGTTTTTGTCAGTTTTATAGAGAGCTTAAACCTGCTGTCTAATATTTTTCAGGCCACTCAGACTTTTTAAATTGCCCCCCTATTTACTTTCTAATTTTCAAACATATGATGTGAGACCATATAATTAGCTCCTTTTAATTTTATTTTTTTTCTTTTGAGAAACCTTGCTTTCACATGTGAGTTGTATGAGTAAGCTAATGTATTTTAGAATCAGTCTCTGTTTTATTGTTTCTGGTTCTCAGATTGGCAGCACGGTGGTGCAGTGGTAGCGCTGCTGCCTTGCAGTAAGGAGACCCAGGTTCACTTCCTTGGTCCTCCCTGCGTGGAGTTTGCATGTTCTCTCTGTGTCTGTGTGGGTTTCCTCCGGGTGCTCCGGTTTCCTCCCACAGCCCAAAAACATGCAGATTGCAGGTAGGTGCATTGGCGATCCTAAATTGTCCCTGGTGTGTGTGTGCCCTGTGGTGGGCTGGGATTGGCTTCAGCAGACCCTGTGACCCTGTGTTAGGATATAGCGGGTTGGACAATGACTGACTGACTGGTTCTCAGATTATTAGTGCATATTAATTTAATTGTAATGGTGACATTATTTAGATGACTTTTAGCTGTAGTTATTAACTGGGTTTTATTAACAAGGGTGTGAACAAATTAAAATGAATTCAAAAAATGAACTGAGATAGTTTCATTAACTATTTGCTGGGCAGTCAGTGTTTTTTGGTTGATGATTCTGATTGCGATGCACTAAGAGGTTTTTGCCATTATTGCGCCTAAATTACATACCCAAAAATAAACGGCTGCCTCTCTGCTTATGTAATAAAGGAGCTACAAATGGCTGCACAGCAATGAGCACAACACTCTAAATGTTTTAAAGGAAGTATTTACAGCATATGTAAAAATAAATAAATAAATAAAAATAAATGGGAGTAGGGGTGAAGAAAGCAGGTTATGAAACAGGATGCAAATATCACACAGAGCTGTCTATCCCTTCAGTGTAGGGGAGTGGTCAGGGGGGATTATACTGTGAACAAGACACTAGTTGAAACAGCTGTTTTTCCTCATGTCTAGATATGGTAATTGAATCCATGATGCTTAAACTGTAAAACAGCACGCTGCAACACTTTGAAGTTTTACTAAGCAGTACTTACAAATCAAGTATAGTATTTAGTCCTTCAGCAAACGTGTTGTACTCAATAAAGTCAAAATTGTGACTCAGGGTGTCCATATTCCATATCACTAGCATTCGGTGACTTTTCTAGAACTTCCTCAACCATATATTTTCTTTGTTTTTAAAGAAGATATTCCCCTAATACAAACTTCAAGTCTTATTGCACATCAAGCAAACAGTTCGCATCCACTCTCACAGAAGCTTCTTCGTAACAATATGTAAATATTAGCTGTCGCATAACCAGTATATTTTCTGTGTTTTATGAATCATGAATCATCATCATTGAAAATGTCTGAAACTCAGCTATCCAATTATAATGAGTTTTCATTGTATTTGACTCGATGTAGGTGGAATCTTTGATACGCTGCTCAACTCAGCATATATGTGTACAAATCACATGTTACTAATGAAATAGAGCTGACAGCATGTAATTTACCATTATTGCTTCTGGTTGAGCTGTGGGTTTATTGAAACATACACAAACAACTTTGAAATATGGTGGTGTCCTACCAGTAGGACAGGTTGTACTTAAGTGGTTAACAGGAGAAATAATTACATTCTGAACCATAGCCACATGGGTAATAGTTAAATCCAAACTATGACTATGTGGGAGTGTGTCGGGCCTTTCACAATTTGGAGACACTCTAAAAAATTAGACATTTTTTTGAAATATATGCTTTATCTTGAAGGTCATGTAACCAATGCTCCCTCTAAGAAAACAGGTTGGCATGAGAAAGCATTTTTCCTTGTGAGAAAATGTTTTCAGTTACTTTACCTTGGGATCACTAATTAATATTTTGCAATATAACTATTCATATCAGGTTATTTTTATGCATTACAGAACAAACTTGACAATTTATTTTTAATTACATGCGGGTTAGGTGGATTGGCGATTCTAAATTGGCCCTAGTGTGTGCTTGGTGTGTGGGTATGTTTGTGTGTGCCCTGCGGTGGGTTGGCACCCTACCCGGGATTGGTTCCTGCCTTGTGCCCTGTGTTGGCTGGGATTTGCTCCAGCAGACCCCCATGACCCTGTGTTCGGATTCAGCGGGTTGGAAAATGGATGGATGGATAGAATGTTTATTTAAACTATTAAAGTAAACAAACATTCATAATTCATATTCACAGATATGCTGTATGTTGCTCATAACCGGAATTTTCAAACATTTCATGGGCAACTTGACTGTATCCCTTTTTTAAGTAGTGCATTATATACAGCTAGATTACTAAAAAATCATTCAAAGTTGATTTAGAATTGCTAAAAATTATAACTCTTTATTGGAATCGGAATCAAAAAGTAGAATTTCTTGGTCTATCATATTAACAACTTAACAAAACTGACTACCAATGAAGAATGTATTTAATTATTTTGTACAAATAATGTTTTCCATCCACCAGAGAGTAACCCGACACCATCCCAGTACAAGGCAGTATTTAAATCCAGTCGAAAAATGTTCTATTTAGGACCAGAGGATGTAAGAAACAAGTGTAGTCAGAGACAAAACTAAATAGCAATAGCAAAACAGCAATAATCATGGAAAATAAAATCTTACTTTTTTATTCATTTAATTTTCTAAATCGCTTTCTAAAACAGGGTCACTGGAGCCTATCCCAGCTGGCATCAGTCCATCATAGGGTGAGCATACAAATACACACACACCGGGGACAATTTAGAATCAGCAATCCACCTAACTTACATATCTTTGGGAGGAAACCCACACAGACAAAGGGAGGACATGCAAACTCCACACAGGGAGGGCCCACGACACAAACCCTGGTCTCCTTACTGCTAACATTGCACCACCATGCCGCCTCTTGGCTAAAGTTAATAGCAAAATAATTCACTTAATAATAGGCAAAAATAATAATTTTCCAGTACAACAAAAGCTGAAATATAATGACAGAATTTTCAACAAAATTATAAAATAATCTAATCAAGTTTATGTTTAAAAATACAAAAAAAATGAAACAGACATCCCTAGTGAAGACTGTGATTAATTTATGATCTCTGTATGGTTTTTTTTTTTATTTTGTATTTTATAGATTATTATAAGTAAAATGTAGTTTTTGATATAAGCATTTTTAAGCACAAAATGAAATTTGGGATAAAATATAGCCTATAATTTAAGATCACATAATTGTGAAATGCATGTTGGTCTTATTAGTATTTTCTTACAGATGGCTATATTTATTTTCAATAAATATGTGTATTGTAATATACTGAGTTTGTGTGAGTGCTACAGCGTGTTTGCCCTGTGATTGTCATCATGTCCATGGTATGATTCCTACATGTCCATTCATCTTCCCATGACATTACATTGGAATAAGCAGATTTATAAAATCAATCAGTGATTACTACGCTATGCTTTATCTAGATTGCAGCAAGTGTTTATTAAGTATGGTCTATGGCAATGAGTTTGCTACAGCAAGTCATCATGAACACATATTCCCCTGTAATGTTTTTGGGTTGTTATAATATTAACATGTTAGAATTAAAATTTAAAAAGTTAGAAGAGTAAACCAGAGAGGAGAGGAAAAATACCACGAGTGACTACCTGAGTGAGCCATGGATCTGCAAGTTGCCATTCCCTGCTGTATAGTACAACAGACAGATATATGTTGAAAATTTTATAAGAAAAAATGGATGTAGATAATAGTTAAAAACACCTCCATTTGTCGGTATTAATACCTTTTGGATATAGAGAGCACATGACATCTTTTTTACATTCACATCATAGTTACATTAACATGGATATGTTTTGTTTTATTCTGTGAACAGCTTGGCCAAGGTACAGAGTGCTACGAAATCCTGAATTTGGCCAGTATAACTTGGAGATCTCAGATGCTAAACTATCCGATGACTCTCAATACGAATGTCAGGCTACAGAAGCAGCATTACGATCCCGGAGAGCCAAACTTACTGTGCTAAGTAAACATCTATCTATCTATCTATCTATCTATCTATCTATCTATCTATCTATCTATCTATCTATCTATCTATCTATCTATCTATCTATCTATCTATCTATCTATCTATCTATCTATCTATCTATCTATCTATCTATCTATCTATCTATCCTGAATCAGCTAAGTAATACAAAAAGTTTGAAATTAAATTGAGTCAAGTGGATATTCATCAAATCATCTGTCCTTTTTCCTTTAGTTCCACCAGAAGATCCTGTAATAGAGGGAGGTCCTGAAATCTTGCTGACTGCGGGGGTTCCCTATAATCTGACATGTTGGGCTCGGAATGCAAAACCTGCTGCTGAAATTGAGTGGCGTAGAGATGGGTTGAAACAGGATGGGAGTTTCAGCAGCACGGTAATAATAGACTTATTTGTTTGTTTGAAAATATTTATCTGAACATAAATTATATAGGGTGGCACGGTGGTGCAGTGGGTAGCCTCACAGTTAGGAGACCCAGGTTCGCTTCCCAGGTCCTCCCTGCGTGGGGTTTGCATGTTCTCCCTGTGTCTGCATGGGTTTCCTCCGGGTACTCCGGTTTCCTCCCACAGTCCAAAGACATGCAGGTTAGGTGCATTGGTGATTCTAAATTGTCCCTAGTGTGTGCTTGGTGTGTGTGTGTGTGTGTGAGTGTGCACGCCCTGCGTTGGGCTGGCGCCCTGCCCGGGGTTTGTTTCCTGCTTTGCACCCTGTTGCTGGCTGGGATTGGCTCCAGCAGACCCCCATGACCCTGTAGTTAGGATATAGCGAGTTGGATAATGGATGGATGGATAAATTATATAACTTATTAAGTGCATGAGTTTTAAGAAGCTGTTTGCACATAGTCTGTTTGTTCACTGTGACAGAGAAACTGATTTCTTCATATTCTGACTAACATAGGAAGTGTTGCCAGATCGGAAAAGAGAGACTACAGTCAGCATTCTTCCAATTATACCAACTGACTCAGACATAGGCAGAGTATTCACCTGCTACACAAAAAATGATGCCCTACCCAGTGGAAAGGAGGCCTCTGTCAGGCTGAATGTGCATCGTGAGTATACTATGTTACATTTAAAAAAAAAATAGAAATTTAATTAAATATTATCTTTTCATCCTACCACTGTATACTATAAGTCTTATCAGACTGCTCAATTATTAGCATTGCAAAAGCTTAATTAAAAT
This sequence comes from Erpetoichthys calabaricus, assembly GCF_900747795.2. Classification (NCBI taxonomy): domain Eukaryota; kingdom Metazoa; phylum Chordata; class Cladistia; order Polypteriformes; family Polypteridae; genus Erpetoichthys; species Erpetoichthys calabaricus. The sequence continues at coordinate 43,224,627 of NC_041409.2, read as the reverse complement.
ATCCTCTACAAAGATGAAATTATTGCCTCATTCAAAACATAACTTAACTGTTTTAAGCATCATTTAATATGTGTCTATAATGAATATTTTATGTTTTTTAGATCCCCCCACTGTTACCCTGTCTATCCATCCACAGACTGTTTTGGAGGGAGAAAGAGTGGTCTTTACCTGTACAGCTACAGCCAATCCAGAAATCCAGGGCTACAGGTGAGTTTACTTGACAAACACTGGAACCTGCTTTCATGTTGTTACCTGCATAAACATGAGACATTCTATTTACATCAGCCCTTCTAAAAGAAACTAGACAGGTTAGCTTCAGGTGGGGTGATGCAGATGAGATTGATTCCATAGGTTTCAAATCTTATAGCCAGTTCTTCTTGTGACCTTGACAAAGTAATTTAAGATGTAATAAATGCAACTATTTCTTTCATACGTGACTTTGAAATTATACTTTCATGGCGACCACAGCAAAGATGATCTGAAAATTGTCGGTCTGTAACAGCTTTCTTGAAAAAAAGCAGATAAGCTAGGCCTAGATTTATTTAAAAGGGACATTTTAAAATGTTTATTTGCCCTCATATAAATAGACATCTTAAAATGTGTCATTGAATAGAAAATACTTGAAAAAAACACGACTTGTGAGTCCTTTTTAAATAAAAACAGCAAAATGAAGAAAGCATTTCTAGGGATTTCATCCAGCATGGGGAACACAACACCTTAAATCCTAGGAGTGGAGTTGATAGGTGATGCCTTGAATGTGGCTGAAGGTTACTTGAGATGGTTTCTTTGAGTAAATCCTGTGCAAATCCCATGGGGTTACTTTCTTTTTATCTCCATGTGATAGGTGGGCGAAGGGTGGCGTTTTGATTGATGGAGCCACAGATAGCATCTATGAAGCAGTGGTGGATCATACATTCTTTACAGAGCCAGTATCTTGTCAAGTCCACAATGCTGTTGGAAGTACCAATGTCAGCACTTTAGTTGATGTCCAGTGTGAGTGTCTCTCCATTTTTGGCTTTGCCAACTTATGTGTTTCTCAAACTATTTATTATGACTCACTGCTTGTTCATTTTCTTTGGGTTTATCTAACTGTGTTTTTACTGTAGCTTTCAATGGATGGTTCTGTTTAAAGCATTTTATACTATACATTTCTACCCATTATTTATTTTATTCTCTACTATTTCCAGTCTCTGTTTCTCTTTTCATCTTTTGCTCATTGTTTAACATTCAGAACATTCATGTGGACAGTTCTCAAGCTCATTGGATGCTACATATAACTGAGTTCTTCTATTATAGTTGGACCTCGAATTGTGGTTGAGCCCAGGCCCACCTCTGTTGATATTGGCTCTGATGTGACTTTGACCTGTGTTTGGTCAGGGAATCCTCCTCTCACTCTGACGTGGACAAAAAAGGGCTCCAACATGGTGAGAGCAGACTTGTTGCAAAGGGTTTAACAGTAATATTGTTAAGTAGTACATTTTAACTGTTTCTTTCAAATGTTTTGTTGGATATTTAGGTGCTCAGTAATAATAATCAGCTCTACCTCAAGTCTGTGAGTCAAATGGATGGTGGTCTCTATGTTTGCAAGGCCATAGTGCCTCGGATAGGAGTAGGAGAGAAGGAAGTTGCACTTTCTGTTAATGGTATGATTTTCCCTTTTTCTAATGTGTAAAAGACAACCATAAAGGCCAACTGAACCCTTTATACCCTTCCAACAATCCACACTCATACAGTAGACAAAATATTGACTTGCCTCATCTCATTCTTTGAAATATTTGGTTCACCATATGCTAATGTCAGAGAAATATAACAGGCAGTTACAAAAGCACATTTTATATCCTTCAGAACCAACTGTTTATAGTCTTATGACTGTAGTTTACCATTTTGTCAGTTATCACATATGCTAAAGTTCCTGTGATTTTGCACACACTACATCTCTGAAAGTCCCATACCCGGTAAGGCTTTAAATCTGATTCTTATGAATCACAGGACAGGTGTGATTATAGTCAGGGATCAGCTAGTTAGGACTAAACGATGCCAAGAATCTGTCCCAAGGGATTTTTAACTCCCTTATTCCTTCACCATGTGCATTTTTCAAATTTAATTAATCAAGTACCAAGAAAGTTACTTTTGGTGATCTATCTATAAGACAGTTGGACAACATTAATGATCACTTTAGGGAAAGGTTAAATGCATTAACATGTGCATGAGATTTTCAACTACATCTCCTAAGCCTGAAGGAGCATGACAGTCTCCCTTACAGACTTCTCACACTGTCTGACGTCAAATAATGCCATGATAGCAGTGTGGAGTACAGCCTGAGACACTGGACTTTAAAACAAAAAGTTGCTGATTTCATTCACATTTGTCCTATTGTGGAGCCTAAGTTAACCACTTAATCTGAATGTGCTTCCACTATAAAAAAAATAACCATACGTGATTACAATATACCTTATATTGTCAAATGCCTTGCATGTAGCTGTCAGCCAAACATTTAGTAATAAATGTAGTTTCTACCCCTTTATATATATCTATGTCTTCACTTATGATGACAAGTGTGAATATTTTCTTTCCTGGTGAGTAGGTTGTCAAAGGCTAGACAATTGATTATTTTACTTAATCACCTTGTTATTAGATTTAAAAGTGGTTTCGACTTAATACTGTATACTTTCTCATTAGTTTGGCAGGTGGTGATATATTTTTAATTACTTAGCCATTATTTAGGGAAGAAACAGGAACCAATCACAGTATTTAATCATTTTTGCCATTAGTCTGCAATGCATGTGGAAGAGAGATATTTAATTGGGGTGATATGTCATTATTTTACCAACTTTCTAAAATTCTAAATTTTAATTTAATTTAAAATTCTAAAATTTCATCACTTTTGAAAGATTAATATCGCTATATCCTTTCTAATGAATTTCATTTAAACTGTTTTTTATTGAATTCACCTATGCCCTGGGTATTATCTTTATTTTCTTTTTACTCAGGACCACCAATCATATCCAGCGATTCAGTGCAATATGCCATCCGTGGGGATAAAGGAGAGGTGAAATGTTTCATTGGTAGCACCCCAACACCTGACCGAATAGTAAGTTAAAAATGATTCCATGTCCTTGGGCTGTTCTCAGGTGTCACTGGGCAAGATACACTTGTTATCTAAAGTTATGGGTTTTTTATGATGGCTGTGCTGTCCATTTTATGTGAACATGTGCACTTCCACTCCCACACTCTTGCTGGGCACTTTAGTCTTAGTCACCTTGTCCCCCAGCATGTGTCATAATTCATAACTGTTTTCTCTTTAAATTCACTGCTATTTGTAGTCTGTGTGCTATAGTAAACAGAAATAACTGACATAGCACCAGGTTTATTTGCTGGCTTTCATGCTGCCTTGTAGCTCAGGAATATTTATCAGGACCTGTCACAGCTTTCTTTTCTTGTATATAAAACTGTGGAATTGACCGGACAGGAGTTATTCTTCCGATGAATTAAAGTGCTACATGCAATATTAAATATTCATCTATCCAGTCTTGCTTTTACACTAGCTTTCGCTGAGTTGTACCTTTCTGTTAAACAAAACTGATAAGCTAGAAAGCAAAATGCTGATGGTCTTTAAAATCACTTTTACTTTTGAGCATCAATCCAGTGCAAGAATTCGAAAATGAGGCCGTTTTGAGCAGAAGGCTTCAATGTATGTTTCCAAAAGCATGGAAGAAAATGAGACTTGTTAAAATTGTGTGTAACTTTTCAGTACTGTCCTATTTGGATTTAGTGGAGGGATCATCTCCGTTAAAAACATTTTAGAGTAATGCTTTAAAACCAGGTAAGCTTAAAAAGAGTATGTTGTGTGTTTGTATTCTACAGAATCCACTAAGTAGTTAAAAGTGCCATAGCAAGGACATACAAGGTGGCATTGTCATTTTTTTCACAGAAATGGATACGACAGTATTAACAGGTTGAATAAAACCTTTCCAGACTAGACAGAACTGACAGAATGAACCTTTGTAGCTTTGAGGGCATTTCTCTTTGTTTTATTTTTATCAGTTTAAACATGGCAGATGATTCCTCTTCTGGTCTTTTTCTTCATTCCTGAATTCTCTGTGCCTTTAGGCTTGGGCGTGGAAAGAAAATATTTTAGAGACCGGCACTCTGGAACGTTACACAGTGGAGCGTGCAGACACTGGTACTGGCGTCCTTTCTACATTGACCATCAACAATGTAATGGAGGCAGACTTCCAGACACGTTACAACTGTACAGCTTGGAACAGTTTTGGACCTGGGACAGCCATTATTCAGCTTGAAGAAACAGGTGCCCTCACATTAGAAAATTCAGTTTGAAGTAAAGTGATGTAATGTGTTGTTCCCACAGAAATGTGCAGTATGCTTGAAGATTTATCTCCAATTTGCAACATAATTTTAGATACAGTCAATATGCTTTGGGTGTAAATCACCATGTTCACTTTATCCTAACACAAGGCATTGGTAGATGGCTTACCACTGTGTAGTTAGTGTATGATAATGAAATTTACCTTAGAGTACTGTCAAAAAACTATGCAGTGTTCTTGATGTTTATTTACAAATATTCCAAATCACTGATGTTGCTAATAAATCAAGGACATTTTGATTTCAATTTTTTTGTTAATCCCCAAGGGAAAATTGTATTTATTTTCACTTGTTGAATATAGTATCATCAAGAATATGATATTGAATGAATTACAAGTGAGTTAAAAAAATCAATACAGTATAATTACATATTTTATGTGATATACTGTATGTATATATGTGACAAATTTAATGTATGGAGTGTGCCATCTGTGAGAATTCATTTTATTGTTACTTGCATAACAAAATGTAATCCCCTTTACATTATAACAGATGTTCAATGTTACAATGTACCCCAGTATTACTAATGTCAAAGAGATTCCTATACCAAATGCACTGTCCATGTTTGGATTCATTTTGGTTTTTACAGTGTTAAGAAAGGCTTAAAATGCTTCCCATATTACAATCAAGTACTCCAACAGACTTCAGAGTAGGGCTGCATTTTCAACTCCAGCTGACAAAAGCACTTAAAGGCTGATTTACACTTAATTTAGAACTTACAAACCAATGTACTTAAAGACAAAGCAGAGAATCGAGAAATCTCATGTGTAACTGCTCGTCACATTTTGGTACCATGTTCACAAGCACCAGCACATGTTCTGCTTGTTCCCATCCTGACTTCTGTCAGCATTTGAGAACAGAAGGCACTTTAACAGGTTGTGCTTATGTATGAAAGTTTACTAATTTCTTATGAAAATAATACTCCAAATGTATCTCATGCCAATTTGCAGTTATATACAGTATCTGTAAAAAGTATTCACCCCCTTGTAAGTTTTCACATTTTATTATTTTACAAAAAGGAATAAAAGTGGGTTTAATTTGGCTTTTGTGACATACTTTGATCATCAGACAAAAAGACTATTTAATGTCATTAGGGGGCTCCACCTCCTGTTCGCTTTGCTTGCCAAACCCCTGGGGTCGGGCACTGGATGCTTGCTATCTTGTGGCTGAGTTGCTCGAAAGGCATTGTGGTGAAAAGGGTTTTGAAATAGAACTCATGTGCACTTTTTTAGTCCTGAACTGAACTGAATAGTTGAGAAAAGATGGTGGCTTTATAAGCCAAAAGGCAGAAGTGATGTCATCTGGCTGAAACTGGAAGTGACATCAGTCTGGGCGCCAGAGCCAGAAGTGACGACGGTCTGGACGCCGGAAATGGAAGTGATGTTGAATTAGGCATGTTTTCCCATATTTGGCCTGCAGAGATAACAGAGGTAGGTTTAGTGCACCCTGCCACCCCCTGGCCTGGCGGGTAATTACCTCCACTTGGTCCACTCAGCTCCCTTCTAGTCGCACGTGTGTGACAATAGAAAATCAGTTACTTGAGTATCTCACTACAACTGTCTATTTTAAATACCAATGAATAATAACACAAAGTAAAAAGTAAAAGTATATAAGTAGAAGTAAAAAAGTAAAACATAATAAACAGTAAATAAAATATTATATTACATTAACGCCTCATGAAACACAACATTATGAATTACTTTATCCTCTAACTTTCTTTGTATAAACATTGCTTTTTTGAATTTCTCTTCGTATGTTGTTCAGGATGTTTTTCTCTTCCTTGTTTATTGGATGATTCCCTTTGTTTTTGATTTTTATTACATGCAGCTGTTCTTTGTTCATTTTCTTTTTTACAACATTCATTATCAGCTCTTGCTGCTGTTTTTACATTGCAATCTAAAATTCAACGTTCTTGATCATTTGCTTTTCTGCCTTGTTATTATAAGTGACTGCGTTGAAGGGCGAGTTAGCAGCACTGAGAGTGTCACAGGATGGTACGAAGAGAGGATGTACGCAGTAGAAGTAATGATTGGGCAAGCGATGTGGAGGGGACTGAATAACATGGAGATGACGGAAAACATTTTTAACATAATAGAGAGAAAGTGAAAAGTGAATACTTATGCCAGCGTTTCTCAAACTGTGGGGCGTGCCCCCAAGTAACAAAAAAGGGGGCGAGAATGTAGCCATATGTGGCGTAATTTCGCTATCCGTAGGGAAATTTAAAACTTGTAGCGGTGTATCGGCAGCAAAAAATGTAGGAATGGGGGCGCGATTAAAACTGTTATGAAAACTCGGGTCGCAAATACTTAAAGGTTGAGAAACGCTGACTTATGCAATCAATTAATTTATGTTTAGTATCTGTAATTAATTTAGACAAATTTTCAGATATCTGTCTTCACTTTGACATTAAAGAGTCTTTTGCTGATCAATATGGTCAGAGAAGCCAAAAGTAAATACACTGTGAGTCAATGTTGTATAACAATGAAATGTGAAAAACCTCCAAGAAAAAAGAAAAAATCTTCCAGTGCTAAGCACTGTAGCTCGAAGTTTTGAAATGCACATTTGTATTTATTAAAGCATTATTTTAAATATGTTAGCACTTCGATGGACTGGCACCCAGTCAAGACTGTTTCCCACCTTGCATCCAGTGCTGATGGGATAGAATGTAGACCACTACAGCCATGAATTGAATTAAGCAGGACTGAGAATGCTGTATACTGCATTTTGAATATGTTTCTCTTAATTAAAAGTAGAAAGTCCTACTACAAACATTTTTATCTCACAAGCTGTAATCCTGAGCTAAATGTAGGTATCAGTATCTATGTTATGCATGTGCTGAGATACTTGAAACCAATTTCCATAATCAAAAAATGTGGCATGAATCCAGTCAAGTGTTTTTCATAATAAAAGTAATATATGACTTAGCTTAATTAAAAAAGGAACACTTAATTGCACTATATTGCAGAATAGAACCACAATACTTACAATGAATTAAAAAAAATATATATTATCATAACATGACCCAGATTTCAGGATAATGTATCAAGAAATCCCAGGCATTTCTCACTTCTAGTATACAGGCATTCACTGCTCTTTAATTGTTCTGTATATGCAGTATTTTTCTTTACAAGGAGCATCACCCGTTCCCTCATCTCAGTAGAGCATTAATAAATTACAGGTATTGTATACTGTACATTCGCAATTTATAGAAATAAAATCAGTATACTTAATTGCCATAGCTTTTAACATTTTAGCCACTGACAATTTTGAATCATAAGAGGAGTAAAAATGAGCATTAAAATTTGTAGAGTAAAAATAATTCTTGACTTTACCCGCTGTTTTATTGATTATGCAATTTATGCCTCAAGTAAAACTAAATTCAGTGTTGAAAATGGACAATTCTATAACAGGGCATTACAGCTACTTTTTAATATGATTCCTATTTAGTTCCCTTCATATTATTGCATTGAAAGTGTGCATCTCTACTGTGACCCATAGCATTACCAGTTAGATCCATAGCAATGTTAGATTTAACAAACCCTTGGATGGAAATTGAAGCAGATTTCAAAATTTTAAGATGATTCATGAAAATATTTTGGCCCATTGTTAATGTTGGCCAAATGTTGTACACATGGTATAAGAATGTCTGAAATATAAGATAATGATAGTATGAGAAATTACTGCTTATTTCCAAATCACTTTTGAGTTGTTCATCATAGTAATCGATGGATTATACTTAATAAGTGAGTTTTGTTTCTTTTTCTAAAAAGTTTAATCTTGCAGATTTCCTTTCTTTGGCTTTATTTCCCACACCACATTTTCCCTTATTTGTGTTTTCTTTTTTACATCCATCTAGTTTTTAACCTGCCTGCTTACCAAATTAAAAGTCATGGTCAGCCAAAGCTAGTCTTGGCCACCCTGGGTGCATGGCCAACCCATCAAAACCTACTGTCACTCAAATAGTGCCAATTTAGAGCTGGTAATTACCACTCATGTTGTTGGGTATAGAGAGAAAAAGCTAAATCATCTGGAGTAAGATCATGTAGGCAGAGTGGGACACCAGACATTTTAACCTCTGTGCCACCATGCAGCCCCAATTCTTTATTCTGTTTCTTTTATTATTCATTAGACATGTTTCTGTTATTGTTAGCATTATATCACTCAGGTCCTTCCAGCTTATATCTGTATTTTTGCCTGCCCTTCTTTTTGTTCTCTTAGAACATATAAAATTATAATTCAGTATTCTTAAGTCCTGAATGCATGATAATTTTCCACTCCTGTTTTTCTTTACCATCACAATCACTTCTATTAGCTGTAATTAAATATTCAAAACGTAGAAGACTTCTAAAGAGCCGGTGTCAAAGCTCATATATGGATCTACACATTTTATAAAGTAAGAGAAATGTACAAAACCATGAAACATTTCCTTCCAAAAGCTCACACGTCTATTTAAATGCATAGTAATAGAGATATCCATAAACATTATGTCAAGTGGGCGGCACGGTGGCACAGTGGGTAGCGCTGCTGCCTCGCAGTTGGGAGACCTGGGGACCTGGGTTCACTTCCCGGGTCCTCTCTGCGTGGAGTTTGCATGTTCTCCCTGTGTCTGCGTGGGTTTCCTCCGGGCGCTCCGGTTTCCTCCCACAGTCCAAAGACATGCAGGTTAGGTGGATTGGCAATTCTAAATTGGCCCTAGTGTGTGCTTGGTGTGTGTGTGGGTGTGTTTGTGTGTGTCCTGCGGTGGGTTGGCACCTTGCCCAGGATTGGTTCCTGCCTTGTGCCCTGTGTTGGCTGGGATTGGCTCCAGCAGACCCCCGTGACCCTGTGTTCGGATTCAGCGGGTTGGAGGATGGATGGATTATGTCAAGTTCTCCCAAAGGAGTAATTTAAGAAACGTCACTCTAGTAAAAGAAGCAAAATTTACAAGAATGTGAGAAATCATACTAACAGAAGATATGGTGAGTTGTCAATAATCTGATTCAGTATCTCCCCTAGGCAGCTCAGTGATTTGTTTCTACTGTTTCTGCACTTCTGTCAAATAAATATGTAAGAAAGCCAGTCTTTCTATTTGTTCCTTGCACCTTACCAGTGTATTGTCTCCTTTTTCTGATACTAACGATTGATTTTTTTTCTACACAACTCAACCAGTCTTTTCTCTCTTCTTTTTTACTTCTCCCAAGACTGTAACCACCAATCTGTAGGCAATTATTTCCCTTCATCAGCAAAAGCATACTAGCCTTCCTTTACTACCAAGTACTTATTTGCTTTGCAAACTGATTGTTTCCCTTATTTTTGACACCCTCCTGTTCTAATGATGTTCTGCTACTTTGAGCAGATTTCCTGTCTATGACCCTTTCCTTACTTGAACCTATCAATTACTTTGCTGCTCAATTCTCATCACTCTCTGAAATACAGTAAGTTTATCAGCCTTCATAAATTACAGCAAGTATTTCCATTGTTTTCCAATTGTTGTGTCTCAGTTCAAGTATGTTCTAATCACTATAGACTTTAAATTTCTCTTCCAGCATTGTCATATCTTCTGTTCAGTCTCCAGCCATTCTTGAGTTGTTTATTTCCCTGCCACCCTTTATATGGCGTTTCAAGCACTTATTTACATCACACTGGCAAATGCTGTTCACAATGATCTTACCATTTATTCTTGGAAAACATTTAACATTAGTATACTTTTCACAGTTTTCTTAAGAGCTATGTAGCACCTTTATTGGGTATACAGTAAGTCAAGGTTACTCATAAAATAAGCTAAGCATGTAAAGAAAAACAAATAACCAGAAGGCACCATGGACACAACAGAGTATCAGAAAACAGAAACAGAAAACCTTAGATCCGTGGTGGGTTGGCACCCTGCCCGGGATTGGTTCCTGCCCTGTGTTGGCTGGGATTGGCTCCAGCAGACCCCCGTGACCCTGTGTTTGGATTCAGCGGGTTGGAAAATGGATGGATGGATGGAAAACCTTAGATAATTTGATATGTTGAGAAAACATTCTGAAAATCTCAAAACACCAATACTTAATAATTTTAGTTATTAGCACTTTTAAGAACTTGTTATGATCAGAAGTATAACAAAGCCTGGACTATCTGAAAGAAATAATTTACAAAAATGAGCCATTCTCCTATAGGGGAAAGGCCAGCCTTACAAAAGCATCTATGTTTTATTAGTATGGAATAACACAAAAAATACATAATTATAAAAGCATCAAAGTATAAAAAAACTCTTTTGTGTCAAAAGAACAATTTGTTCTAATTATAGTCAAAAGCTGATAGCATAACTGGCAAAACTATACAAAAAGGTGTCTCGTATTTTTATCTCTGAAAGGTGATTAGCATTATTTTGGGTCATACCTTTTATACACTGTACACTAGCACATGTCTGAAGTAAATTCTGTTGCTGTTTGCTATTTAAAGTTAGTGCATGTCCTTAAGATTACAACAGCAACTTTGTGATACTGGAGCAGGCATTCCATTGCTATTACATGGGCTCCTGCAGTGACAAACAAGGTATCTATAATGAATAAGAAGAAGAAAAAGTAATAACAAATAGTAACAATATTGTAACAATAAATAATACAATAAAATGTCAGAAAAATAGAGGGGTGTTATTTTTCTTTGTTTTTATAAAATATATGATTTGTTCTGTGCCGGTGCCCTGTCCTAATAATAATATCAGTTATAAGAATTTTAATAAAAGTAATATAATAAATTCTTTATACTAGAGTTTGAGTGTCCTCCAGGAAATTTCTACTAGGAATTCAATTTTCCTCCCACAGTTCAAATTACTGTCTAGAGTAATGTGAGTAAGCTTTTAATAATAATAATTATAATAATAATACAGTAATCCCTCGCTGTATCGCGCTTCGCCTTTCGCGACTTCACTCTATCGCGGATTTTATATGTAAGCATATTTAAATATATATCGCGGATTTTTTGCTGGTTCGCGGATTTCTGCGGACAATGGGTCTTTTAATTTCTTGTACATGCTTCCTCAGTTGGTTTGCCCAGTTGATTTCATACAAGGGACGCTATTGGCAGATGGCTGAGAAGCTACCCAACTTACTTTTCTCTCTCTCTCTCTCTCTCTCTCTTGCGCTGACTTTCTCTGATCCTGATGTAGGGGGATTGAGCGGGGGGGCTGTTCGCATACCTAGACGATACGGACGCTCGTCTAAAAATGCTGAAAGATTATCTTCACGTTGCTACCTTCTGTGCAGCTGCTTTGTGAAGCGACATGCTGCACGGTGCTTCGCATACTTAAAAGCACGAAGGGCACGTATTGATTTTCGGTTGTTTATTTTTCTCTGTCTCTCTCTATCTCTCTCTCTCTCTTTCTCTGCTCCTGACGGAGGGGGTGTGAGCTGCCGCCTTCAACAGCTTTGTGCCGCGGTGCTTCGCATACTTAAAAGCCAAACAGCCCTATTGATTTGTTTGCTTTTCTCTATCTCTCTGACATGCTCTGCTCCTGACGCGCACTCCTTTGAAGAGGAAGATATGTTTGCATTCTTTTAATTGTGAGACGGAACTGTCATCTCTGTCTTGTCATGGAGCACAGTTTAAACTTTTGAAAAAGAGACAAATGTTTGTTTGCAGTGTTTGAATAACGTCCCTGTCTCTCTACAACCTCCTGTGTTTCTGCGCAAATCTGTGACCCAAGCATGACAATATAAAAATAACCATATAAACATATGGTTTCTACTTCGCGGATTTTCTTATTTCGCGGGTGGCTCTGGAACGCAACCCCTGCGATGGAGGAGGGATTACTGTAATACTGGAAACCCACTTGAGCCTGATGGAAATTGCAAAAGTTACAGCAACAATTCTATGTCAAAACAACAACAATCATATGTCACAACAACTCCATAACTGTAATAGCTGCTGTTTGAATGAACTCATATAGCACTCTTTGAGGCTGCATCCATCTGTTGCTGAAGCCAGAAAGTGGCACTGTCCAAGATGTAGATATTCAGTTTTTTAAGAGCTCTTTGTATAATTAAACCTCCAGAGAGTCCAGTTGATTTTCAGGAAAGGGTTAGCCCATCTTATAATTATTCAGTTTGCTGGCCCTAGTACTAGTAGTAGTAGTAGTAGTAGTCATAATACTGTTGCCCCAGCAGACTGTCAAATACAAGACTGCATCTGCTACAGCAGGCTAAGACCCCATCCACACTACCACATTGTTGTTTAAAATGCAGGCATTATTCTCTGTTTTAATCGTACAGTATATCCATATTCAACTGATGAAAACAGATACTTTTAAAAAAACTCTCCTATCCTTCTGAATACAGTATTGCAGTGGGGACAGTTTTTTGATAACACAGGACAGTAGTGAGACCAGCTGTGTTATATGGGTTGGAGACGGTGGCACTGACCAGAAAGCAGGAGAGAGAGCTGGAGGTAGCAGAGTTAAAGATGTTAAGATTTGCATTGGGTGTGACAAGAATGCATAGGATTAGAAATGAGGACATTAGAGGGTCAGCTCAAGTTGGACGGTTGAGAGACAAAGTCAGAGAGGCGAGAATGCTGAGTATATTGGGATGTTAAGGATAGAGCTGCCAGGGAAGAGGAAAAGAGGAAGACCTCAAAGAAGGTTTATGGATGTGGTGAGAGAGGACATGCAGGTGATGGGTGTAACGGAACAAGATGCAGAGGACAGAAAAATATGGAACAAGATGATCTGCTGTGGCAACCCCTAATGGGAGTAGCCAAAATAAGAAGAAGAAGACTCTAATCATGCTCTAGTTTGATCATGCTCGTTACAATGTCTCATTCCCTAATTGGTCATCTTTCACAGAAGAAAACCATACTCCGACATAGCACTTGTGTTGCTTACCTGTATGCATCAGAATTGCATTTTGTACAGTTTGATTGTTGCGTACAGGTGCAAAAGGCAATACATTTACCAGTTGCTGCAGTTTTGTGATAACTCCTGTGGCTGGCAGTGCTACTGCCCCTTCAAGGATTTTTTAGCCAATGTGCCCATGTCCAGTTTAGGGGAACATCTATGTCATGTGTGTTTTGGGGCAATTTACTGAGGACAGGTATACTATTGTAAAAGGTATAAAATGCTAGAGTGGACAGAAATTGTTTTAGTTAAAAATAGTAGTGTGAACATAGCCTAATAGAGTACCTGTAGTATATGTAACAAAGACTTCTATCCCCCAAAGGAGCTGAGGCTCCTGAAAATAACACAGCCTTTGTCTGGAAGTCCACTCTGGTCAGTTTCCCAGATGCCTTGGACTGTCTAAAAATACCATCTCTTTTGTCTTGTCAACATTGTGCCATTCAACAAAAGTACTCCTTCAAAGTTCATCATCAACCTTCCCTTGCACTGCTGACATTTTCTTCAGAAAATTTCTGCCAATGGCACGGCTCAGGAATGTGTTGAGGTGTGAGGTGTGAGGTGTACAAGGTGAATAAGAAGGGAGCCAGTACTCTGTTAGGCCTTGCTGCAGGACATAGAGTTTCATGTTCAAATGGTGGCTATAAAAATAGTTGGAACAATACCTGAGATGATTATATAGTTTATCCTATTTGTAATATTGTTGTGTTCTTTTTTACAGAGATTGTCCCTGTTGGAATCATAGCTGGTGGGACAGTAGGAGCTTCAATTCTTCTGATGTTTGTACTAATTGCACTAACCCTCTTCCTGTATAGACAACGCAAAGGAAGTAAGGAAACATCCATCTCTCCATTAATACATCTTTGTTACTGTAAGCTGTTTGTTTAAGATCTTTGGCAAAGAATGCTTTCCTAGGTGTGATTTGTTTCTTCTGCCATAGCTATGTTCATAAATGGTTGATAATAAGTAACTAGCATATGCTGAAATCTTTTCAGTAGGTTGTAGAATGTTAAACTGTAAAACATAAAGGGCAAATGCAGTTATCCTATCTTGGCAGAAAGGCTCAGACACACTTTTCTCTGCTGTTACTTGTGATAATGTGCTCATGGATGCTGTCACATCAGGAAAGTGTCTAAGCTAAACCACTTCATCGCACCTATATCAGATTCTTATACTGTAATTATAACTTAATTAAATGAGATAGAAAATGCTGCTTTGTGATCTACAGTACTTGTGTCTTAGAAAACATTTTTCACAGATTAGCAGAAAAGCAATCAAGATCTAGCTATTGGCTTTGATGAGGCAACTGATTACACTGTAAGATGGATCTAACTGAGTCATAAATTAACCCACGTCAGAGAAAGTAAAAGTAAGAAAAAATAACAAACATAAAATACTTTATCATACCAAGCTGAAACTACTGGGCATTTATCATTACTTTTATTTAAAATTAGCCTGATGTAAAATAGTTATTCAACAGCCAAAAACAAAGATTACATACCTCTGTGACAAATGATGCAGCAAGCACTGATCCCCTGCCACTTGCTGCAGGGAGATCTTTAGAGAGATACAAGGAGCTATCATTCCTTTCTCGCTAAAGAGTTTCTCTTGTTACTGATTCCTTTCAAAGGACTGTAGGCACTAAAACAGTATTAGCAAGAGGTCACCACAGATTACGTGAACCATACAAGGCACTCATTTGAGAAAAAGCCTGGTTTGGAGTTTAATTTTTTTTGTCCTTCTGAATCTTACTGTAACTGACACTGATTGCAAATATTTGCAGTAGCATTCTGCAATCTTAACATTTTTATTTGGTTTTCCAAAGTGAGCCGATGGTGGCATTTTTTTCACTATTGCAGCAGGTGCATTACACCTTAGAATTCTTCTATAAAGGTTTCATGGTGATAAAATGTTGCATGTGAAAAAACATGCATTCTTACCATTTCAGAAAATACTACATTTTAAAATGCACCATTTTTCAGAAGCATAACCTTTTACCAGAATACTTCATATAGATTAAATAAATGCAGAGAGTGCAGAAGATTAAAGTCAGAATACTAGACTGTGATATAAGCAGAATGTGAAAGAATTGGCTTAGCTAACCACTGGATTTGTGTCTGCTAGACACAAGTTATTTGCTTTCCTCAGAAGTAAAGACAGCATCCCTGCAGATACTTATTTGATGAAATTATAAGAGAAAGTTCACCTGTATTTAGTTTCTTTCACATTTTGGCTTTCAGAAAATGATCTTGCTGTTTTTCACAGATTTTTTGAATTACATTGTGTTAATAGAATGATAAAACAAGACATAATGCGAATGCTCTTAAAAATTTGATGTAATTTGGTGAAATGTAAAGTGGTACAAATATATGGAACTTTCAAGTGCTACACATGCCACCTCAAAGTAAGGTTCAGAGCTGAAAAATGTTCCAAAGAAATTGAGTAAAACTTCCCTTTTTTAGTGTTTAGTGTTATGCCTTTGTTTGGGCAATAGGGCGCAACCACTGCTTTCATAAATGCCAACATATAGGGCTGGAAAATGATGAAAAGTGAACTAGCACTGCTTGCTAAAGTACTGAGATTTTCTCACTGGACCATATACAGTACTCTGTATTTGATGTAGACGTAAGAATTCTTTGAGCAAACTTATAAGTCAGACACCAGTCAAATTAGAAAAAGAAATAATTAAATCAATATTTCTTCTGCAGTTTTTTTCTTCATCTTGCTACCAGAACAAATGTTATTTTAAAATCCACATTTTATACAGACTGGATGACAGTATGATTAAAATATTATCTGAGTTCAGGATAGTTTATGTCATCCAGGTTTTTATTTTAATAGAACACTCCATTAAGTCACAAGATATTTAGGGTTGTGTATCACAGGTAGTCCAACGTAAATGTAACTATGTCTGCAGGCAACAAAACATAGGAAGAGAATATTTTCACCCATCATTTTGCTGGCTTACAGGTGATTCACACACACATTCCAAATCAAATATTTTACCATTGTTTTACTCTGCCTATGTTTTTTATAAAATACTGTAAACTAAAATAGGTTGATTGTATAAGTATTTACAGTTTCTAATCAAGATAAATATGAGGAATTTATTTTACGTTTTTTTTACAGGCTAGTCATCATTTTTACTCAGCTTATCCAGCGACATTCTCAAGCTCTGTTTGCACTTGCCATTTTGATTGCTCTCTAACCGTACAGTTATTTATTGCTTCTTCCTGACAACATTTAACACTATGGCCTAATAAACTAAAGCCATATGTGATATCCTTTCTTTTCAATAAAATTCCATAGGAGCGCTGTGTTTCCTTCCCCACTATCATAACAATTACTGGGTGATACTGGACACTCACACCTTTCTAATTCAGGTGATTGGAGATCATTTTTAATTTGAGGATTAAAAATGCAACATTAATCTTTCATTTTTGAGATAATAATAAACCTTGAATGTTATTTGCTTTTTGTTTCTCCTAAATTCTGAATTAGCAGAACACAAGCAAATTCAAGAACCCCATTGGTTTTATACCCAAGAATAAAGTTTCTTTGGGTATATTGCATAGGATTAGATAGGCAGTAGTACATAAAAGCATCTAATTCACATTTAAATACTGTGATTAAAAAACATTTTGTTCCATTAATTTCTTTTAAATCATGGCATAATCAAATTGAAGTAATCAAAACGTATCTTCTTACAGCGCTTTATTTCTGATTTTAAAACATTAGTCTTTAAAGATGAAAGTTTTCATAACCGGCCTAAAAATCCATGCAGTTAATATGTAAATTTTTCTTTTTTATTAATCTAATTGTTGTCTTACTAGTATGGCTGTTTCTAAAAAACCATATGGATTTGTATTAAATGTCTAGTTTACAGATATTCATGGTTGACCATATTCAGTTCATATAATCATCTTGCAGGTCGCAGGGGAGTTACCCTGGGCAAACCTGACATCAAGGTAGAGACTGTCAACAAGGAAACACACAACCTGGAGGATGATGCCTCCAGCATATCAACTGCTCCTCGAATGGTTAAAACTATGTACTCTGTAAGTATAACATCAGTGTTTATGGAAGACAATTGTATTTCATTATACAGGTACTTCAAAATGTTGCTTATAAATGTACAGTATTAGTTTGAGCATTTTAATCTAAATTAGCTTATTGTTTTCTGTTATTATTCTGTTACACACACTATGTCTATAACCTAAAAATTCCACTTATACTGTACTCTGTAATGTCCTGTATGGAGGTCTGTTTTGTCCTTTCTAGCTCATACAGAAACACACACATAAGAATTATTTTATTGTTTACAAATGGCTGGTCATATTTTAAAATGATGCTCATTGTTATCTTAGCATTCCCACACTTCTAATTTCTGACATTGTTATCTTAGCATACCCATACTTTTGATTTCTGATTAGCTTTTTTGTGGTTTTTCAATAGTTTTCCACAAGGTATGCCTGTTGACATGCCACGTTTGGCATCCATATGATAATTAGCATAGTCACATAAATATTGCAATAATTATTATGCAACATCTTAAAATTTTCAAAAACCCATTGCTTTTGATGAAAAGGCCTTAGGAAGTGAATATATCATCTGAGAAGTTTTTAAACGATTGTCTCAGCAGAAATACAGTATAAAGAACCACTGTGACCATATAATTTCTGAACAATTTTAGTGGTGTTTTTGATAAACTCTGGTGGATTTTATTACATCATTGCAATTTCAAAACAATAAAAGCATGCTATAAATTACTTGATCAGTGTTTATTTTATATGAGTTCATTGAACAGAACATACCAGCACTAAGTGTTTTATTATGCCAAACACTCTAAAGGCTGTACAGTTTAAAATGTACATTACTTGAACTAAGTTAGCAAGTTTTCAATGCTTAGCAAACAGTATTTGTCCAATAGTTATATTAATTTCAACAAGAAGGCCTTTTGTCACAATATTCTTCATTTCTTGCTTATATAAATTTTTATTATTTAATTTTAACATTAAAGTTCCTCACCTTAAAAATACTGATGCTGAAATTTAGTAGCAATATCTTTTATGGCTGCTCTTTTCATCACGTGGTTTTGTCAAAAACAAAACATTGTATGCATTCATGTGAACATTTAATTTGTGGATTTTAGATATTAAAGAATGAGTGTTGATGTATTGAGCATGCTATGATTAACCAGGGTTTATTGGTAACTGAACAATTACCTGAGATTATCATCGTAATTAAACTATTGTTAAATATCTATCTTGAAAGAGACCTTGTAAGGCCCTTAAGGGATGAAGGACTGAAATGTATACAATAAAATCTGCCTAGAAAAAAATCCAGTTCCAAGTATGACAAATTCATTACTTCAGTTAATTATTTTGGAACTCACTTAACAAACTCTTTGTGTTTAATCGCATTCCATTATCAGGGTCCTAACGTGGCATAAGTTATATAAGTGGTAGTCTAAAACTTGGCTCCATGACAAGGATGCACAAATGTACCAGTTAGGTGCCTTTGACAGGAATGCACAGAGAGAAGACCACACCATGATTATTATTTTTAAATCCCAAGATGCAGTAGCAATTAAGTGCTTATTCAGAAGGAGGTATACATTTACAACTATGTTCCTTTTATCAGTTGAAAGGGGAACTCCCACTGTATTTAAGTGGGTCCATTATTTTTCAGTATAATTAGATTATGTCGTCATCTGCAACTTCTTTTTAAAGATATATCCATCCATTTTCTAACCTGCTTATGCATTCCGGGGTCATGATGTGCTGGTACGATTACAGGGCATACTCAAGCACAAACTCTAAACTTCTTTGTACCCTATTTTAACAAACAAAGAACAAACACTTTTTAGTGCACTAGCTTTTAATGTTGCCATTTGAAGAAAGGTGGACAAGGACAAGGCTTATTTGACTATACAGTAAATATTATCATAATCAGATGTATGTGTCACATAAGCCACAAAAATCTTCTTGCATCTCTTAAACAAAATAAAAGTAAAATGGCATGTAGAATTTTGTTTTTTTTAATCTCTATTCATATTCAAAAATGGAACACCAAATCTTATTAGTGGAGGAAATTGTCTTCTGGTACTGAAGATATGTGGCATAAAGTGTCTTTATTTTTCAGCTTTAAGTCACAAACTCATCAGGTAATCAGGCACTTGCCACTTGTTTCACCTTTATGTTTTAATGGCTCCAAATGATGTGTCTCTTCTGCAGAGTTTCCTTGTGGTGTCACCAGTGGCGGCTCGTAGCTAAAGTTAGTGGGGGTGCTGCTCCAGAAAATTTTTAGCCTTTGTTTTAAAATGGTGTAAAAGGAAACAAACATGTATAAAAAGAAAATTTATTTAGAAACTTGGATAAAATCCTAAAAGAACAAAATCAAACATTTCTTACTTACTATATCCTAAATTGTTACAGTTCAAGCTTGATCTATTCATTTAAAAATGAAATCCATTCTTCTTGTTTTAATTTGCGCGAAAAGATCAATAATTTTCTCCTTGATCTCTGGATGACAACTGAGGAAATTTTTCTCCATTGAAAGCAGGGGTCGGCACTGCAGGAGCGACAGTGCTCTCTCTCCCTCGCAGCCTCGCGTGCTGCTTCCTATGTGCGCATGCGCACAACAGCCAAACACCACGCCGCTGGAACTGTGAAGCGAACAGTTCCATACAAAGATTTTTGTATCTTTTTCATAAACTGGGGGATGGCTGCTGACATTAAGCTTAAGGATTATATATTGTACAAGTATAAAGAAAGAATTAAAGAAAAAAGGACTCATTATATTAAATGTTATCGATAATATCAAGTGGAAATAGGCGGTGCTGCAGTTCCACAGTGCCTATACGCGAGCCACCACTGGGTGTCACAACATACATTACATGCACTGGCCATTATCCTAACTCATTTAGACACAACCACTTGTTGATTTGTTTTATCTTTGAAAGTGTTAATACATGGGGTAGAACCTAACTATGTACAGTACAGTGGCACCACCCCTACCACATGATCAGCCCTCTGCGTCGCCTCCACTATCGGAGATGCGGCTACTCAGTCACCAGAACCGCACAATACCAGGACGCATTCGCTCGCTTCTCCATTTCTCTTTACGGTACCGGTCTCACTTACCCGTACTGCCACCATCCTCCGGCCAGAGATTCCAGTGCCGCGCTGCTCTGCCCCCTCATGTGGCGCGATCGCCTTCCCCTTTAGCTCGACTATGCAGTCTCGAATAATACCTGCAAAAACAGGGGAAAGGGAAACCTCTGGGTTGCGTCGAGCCGCAGGCACAAACATAGCATCAGCCGGCAGAGGACATACCTGTTTATCGGTCCTACTCACCGGCTGTGCACTGTGGAGCTTTCTTCCGGGTTTCTTCAAGTCCTTTCCCGGCTCAGGATGGGCATTTGCCGGTCCCGCCTCTGACCAATCATCGACGGGAACATGACACACAACGTCCAATCCCTCGCCTGTCACGGGGAGGGACTTCTGGTCCTCTGCCATCTTCTTCCGCTCCCTGATGCGGGGGTGATCTTCCTGGCAGCTCCTCTGCTGCAGTGGCTTTCTGAACTGCAGCGGTTCCTCCTCACCAGCTCTTCGCTCTACCAAAGCCCCACGGAGCAGTACGCGTCTGCCACCGACGTGGATCTGGACAGTCCCTGCCTAGAATAGATAAATAAGGTCTGACCTCCCCGGGCCGGCTGCCGTTGGGAAGGGAACTTACCTCCTGGACCTCGTCTGTCCAAGGAGCCTTCCTCAGCCATGGCCTTCCGTGATGCGATGCCGTTCCAGGCGTCCTTAGCGGTGGCGTGCTCGGGGGAGTTCACTGCACTCCTGCAGTGCCAATTGTCCTCCACCAACATCAGGTGGAGATGGTGGATCTGCAAACCGTCGGCGACTCCCTGAGTGAGTCGCATTCTCTCCGCGGTGCGTATGTTGGCCGCTTCCATGCGGCATGTGTGTGCAGTGGTCTGAGGTGCTGGACCCCTCACAAAATTATTTTTATGATGGGTCCCCGCCTTGGAACAGGCGGAGAGTCCCATCTGGGATGCCATTGTGAGCTTGGGTCTGAACACCATCAGACAGACTCCAGCCCTTTACCACAAACACATGTTTATTTACAGAAATGAGTCCCCCACAGCACACAGTGCCCCCAGCACCAATCACCTTTTCCACAGGCTTCTCTCCCAGTGTCCGTGTGCCGCCTTTCCTCTCCTCATGGGAGCATCGTCCTGCTCCCCGACTGTAGGAAGGCAGCCCATATTATGTTCACCCGGATATGCTCCAGGTGCTCATTGATAACTTTCCGGCGACACTTCCTGGTGTGGCAGAAGTGCCGCACGAGCACCCAGAAGCACTCTGGGTGTCCCCGGAAGGTTCATACTCTATCTGCCCAGGTGTGGCGGAAGTGCAGGTTTTCCGGGTTCCACGATGCTCGGGGTGCCCCCTGGCAGCAGCCACGGGTCCCAGTGGGTTTGAACCTCCTGGCTCCGTCCCCGTGGTCCCTTCTTTATCCAGGGCAGTTGCCTCCTCATGGCCCGGGGAACGAATAACTTGCCTCCCGGTCCTTCCAGGCGTCCCCCAGCCTCCTGTGACAGCTGCTGCATAATGCAAAATATGAACCAAACTAAATGTATTAGGTTCTCACTACTGTTGCTGAACTCTTGCTGTGCAAAACCTCATCTGCAAGGTAGAAGTTGTTGATCTACATTATAGCCCTCCTGGGGTCACTTTTGATTCAAGCTCTAAACACCATCAAATGTTACCTCTAAACCTCCTTGCCAAACCAGCCCAAAGTACCAGTTGCTGACCCTTACCTATATTACACTCGTGCTTCATTTCCTTTTTATTTAAAGGCAGCAGTGCCCTTGATTGCTATCTGGCCAACCTGCAAACTCAGCAAGGCTCAGATGACATTATAAGACTACACTGCTGCCATCCATACAGAAGTAAAAACACATCTGTCTCATGCTAGGCTGACTGTAGGTTTCAGATTGATCCTGTAAGAGCATGGATTTTTGAATCAGTGGATCCTGTAATGGACTGGCGCCCTATAAATGGCTGTTTTCTGCCCTATGCTTAGCGCTGACAGGATAGGCTCTGAGACCCTCCTAACCCTGAATTACATTAAGCTGATTTGAGAATGTTTTGTTGTGTATGTTATCTTTTATGGTGAATAGTTTCTCAGTAGACTTTGTCATATGTGTTTAGTGCAACGTTAATAGAAAATTCATTTAAAAATTATAACACACACATTTGATTAGTTTTATCTTGAGCTATTTAAATTTACACTGCCTTATACATGAAGGCTTCTTAAAAACTTGACATTACATATGTTTCATGTGGGTGCATGTGAGCTGCTGTAGCAAAAGGACAACGATAAAGAGTTGGGACACCAGATGGTAAAACCCATGTAATTGGCAAGTTTTGGCCAAAGCAAAAAATACAAAGATTGGAACAGCAGCCAGCGCTGCAGCGTAACATTTTTTCAGATGCGAGTCTAACAATTCTGGTATCGCTTGGAGGTGGCATCTTTTTAGGTGGTTCTGGGAGAAAGTAGCAGGTTCATTGCCTGAAGTTAAAGTGACTTCATAGCTCCTCCTACTGTCAATCTTCTGTGCAAGAAAGAGAAGAGGAAATGAACCACCCCCGATTCAGACTGGCATTACCATTAACAGCCATGAAGATGTCTCCCACTCAAGTGTGAGAGACGCCGTTTAGTCCTTGAGTTGTAACAACCTATAGCTTAATACCCTTTCTGGAAAGAAGTGTCTTCAACATTAAATTTATTGTGCTACTTTGTTTTTAAAATAATCTGTAGTTTTATTTTTGCACATTTTGTGATTGTTAATTAACTTGCTACAGTGCTCTTTACCCACATTCAGTAAAGAGCATTATAGATACTGTATGTAAAATGAAATTGTGTAACAAATATGTCTGAATGATATGGAACAGAAACTATGACCAAGGCAATCGTAATATTCTAGTAGCATTTCCTAACCACGCAAAATATTTTGTGGGATAGGAAATTCTCATTTGATGAAAAAGTAAAAAAACAAAGGTTGCTAGATTGATACAGTATCAAGAAGTCTGCAGCTTTATGCTGCAAGAATTATATTCAGTGTGACCAAAGGCAGGAGGGAAAAGGATCTAAACTGCAGATGAATAATAACAAAATATTTTTACTTTCTTGTATACGAAGTATAAGAAAAGTATTGAAATCATCCAAAAATTTGATGTCAAGATTTTGATGAATGTCGATGTTTTAGACCTCCCTGACTTTCTCGTATATGAAGTATAGGGAAAGTATTGGAATCCTCCAAAAAATTCCCTTTCAAGATTTTGATAAATCTCGACGTTTTAGACCTCACTGAGTCTGAAAATACCATTTTTGGAATTATGTCTCTGTGTCTGTGTGTGTGTGTGCGTGCGTGTGTGTGTGTGTATGTAAATACGATAACCTGAGTACACTTTCATTTAGGTCAACCAAATTTTGCATACAAGTATTAGATACAAAATGTAGATTTCTATCAACTTTTGGGCTATTTCCGCTAACCGGAAGTGGTACTTTACCTTTTACTCATGCAGCTGCAGAGTCCTATTTATTCAATTTTACTTTTATAATAATTGTTCAATATTTTATTAATTTGATTTGATTTTTGTTGATGGTTCTTTAATGTGCATAATATAAAAATATAATCATTGTCTTGTGGTTTACTCCTCAAATATCCATCCCCATATCTGAGTATACAAGAAAGTCTAGGGGAGACCACCCCCGTTTTTTTTTTATGCCTCTATGCCTCAAAATGTTTTTATCCACTATTATTTAATTTAATAGACATTATAAAACTTCTTAAGGGCAATCTGCTTCAAGCTGGAATAAACATAAAACCTATTGAAGGATGAATACCACTAATGAATTGCAAATAATGATAATTTTCATGGTCCAGCTTCCGTAACTGCGTGGCTGACGTTTAACTTTGCTCAAGATGAGGCAGATAATAAGCCTCTAAAAGACATCCAGATAACACTATCCACTAGAACTATTCATGACTCGCCACAACTGAGACTCTTCACTGTCACTGATTTGGACCTGACTATATGATGAGTTATAGTAGAGTGCTTGCTGGTAGTGCCGGAGAATAACACGCTGGTCCTTGACTCAGATGGCTGATTTCATAGTTTTGAGACATTTAGCTGTTTCTGCATGTCAGTAATGGCCCAGGACAGGTCAATTAAAATAAAACAGCACTAGTGGTGGCTCCTTGTGAGCATTTGGGAAGCAGAGCTTGAAATATATGCATAATGTTTCAAAGTCGAATCTTGGGTGCACGTTCAAGTTTAAATCTGCAAGGTGCCTTAAATTCAAGCAATTTTTCAAATCTGAACAGCAGTGTAATGCGGAATCTCAGTTGTGCAAGACTTGCTCAGTCTCTGCCTCTGACTGCCATTGTCTCTGCTGAGATTTTTCTAATTTCATTGTGGCAGTTTGATTTGCTCAGTGCCACATGACCTTATTTAAATATCTAATGGTTTTATGTAATTAAATATTGCACCCAGAGATCAGAACTATCCTTATTCTGAAGATCACAGCTTCCTTTACTTGCAGCATTTTCAGGAAAGTAAGTGTATATTTTGAATCTGAATTCCACTCAGAGGCCCTTATACACAGCCAGCATCACGTGTTGCTCATAATCTGACCCATCCATTACCATGACAACACAGCGGAGAAAGTAATATATTTGGTCCTCCTTTTTTTAAAAGCTGCCTTGAATAGAGCCTGTTATTGCACATTTGCACAAATGAAATAAATGGCCATTATTTTTCAGTTATGTCATTATTGTTTTGTGTAGTTCACGTTCATTTAAATAAGTTTAATTTAATTTTACATCAGTCTTATCTAGGTGACAGTAACAAGACAAAATACATACATATATGCATATATTGTCATTTAGACCAATTCATAGTCACAGGTAGCAGGTGCCTGTCTCAGCAGAACTGGGCATAAGGCAGGAATCAACCATGAACAACACATTACTCAAAATGTCTAGCAACATACTAGTCACTCACACCACAAGTAACAAAGAAAATGGTCAGAAACAATTGCAGAATTTCATTCTCTATTTCTGTTCATATTGCATAGAAAAAAGTTAACAGTTCAGTAGATTTGGACTTTTGAAATACACAAGTTTGTGTGTAGGGAAAAAAATAACCTGATTTCACTCTTTTCTGTCTCTTTGTTTCTCTCTTCCAAGCCATTCAAGGATGAAATTGACCTAAAGCAGGATCTGAGAAGTGACACACTTGACACCCGTGAGGAATACGAGCTGAAGGTGTGACGCCATGCTGTTTTGAATTGATTTCATCTTGCATGGGTTCTAGTTGGTTTGTCTGTGTGCTTTTACACCATCCAAGTGGTCTGAAGCCAACAAGGGGGCAAATGCAGTACTTGCGATTGGTTGTGGAGTCTCCCATTCGGTTAAATCAAAAGAAGAGTATCAGAAGGATTGGGAACAAAATGGAAACAAAACTTTAGAGATATGTGGACAAAGTTCTAGGAGAGAAATGCAAGAAGCTTTAACATAGAGATTGAAATTTGCAATACCAGGTGAAAGGTATATACAGCATATTAACCAAAAAGTTGGGTGGACAAAATGGGCAGCCAGGTGGAGTAATTACTGTAGACTGGAAAAGGCAGGGATCATGTTTAGCACTGGTGTGCTTAGTTTCATGTTTTTCTGGAGAATTTTGTTTTATGTGAAATATGTAAATATGCAAAGTTAATAGAAAGTGCACAATACAAAAATGAATTAAATTGACAGCATTTGATTAAACTGAAATCTGCAGGAATAAGACGTAAAGTGAGAAAAATGTCATGAACAATGATATATAGGGTTTAGATTTGTAAAAACAAAAAAATAACGTAGAGTTCTGTAATTCATTTAAACAATTTCAGTGTCAAGGGAGAATGGATCTGATCCAGTCGCACTGAGCACAATGCTTGAAACACTCCTGGATGGGGGCCAGGCTTCTTAGAACACACTCACACACATACAGGGCCAACTTAGAATCCCCGAGTCTTTTGTATGTGGGAGGAAAACTGGAATACTCAAGAAAAAAATCACATCAATTCAAGGAGATTACAATTACTGTACTCCGACGGTCACTGGGTGCACTAACTACAGGAAAACAATGCTGCCCAAATAAAAGCACACATGTGGATTATATTTATATTAAAAATAGAAACTGATGAAGTTAGTGGATTGGAAAGAAGGTTGACAGTAATAAAAGGACTGTAGAAAAGGGGTGCCATTTGTATCAGTGGAACCAAGTTTTTACATTCATTATCTGGCATAACTGTGCAGTTAAGGGCTTAAGAGAAAGTGTCATTGCCGAGATCGTTTTGAATTTAGGGTCATAAATATATTAGAATCTATAACATAGTAGTAAGACACACATATAGAATATCAGTGTTCCTCTAAATATGTAAGGATTCTTTTCAGGTGAATACGTAACATAATCATGCACTGGTGAACCCTGCTGTCTCACAGCTCTTGGTAACTGGATTCAAATCCTGATCCAGTCACTGTATCTGTGGCATTTGCAATTTCTTTCCATGTCTATTGTGAGTGCTTCTTCCCAACACTGGCATACTCGCTGGACTGGTAGCCTTATATTGTTCTATTATTTGTATTTGTTTTACTGTGTTTCCACTGAGAACGGGCTTAAACATATAAAAATAATTGCTTCAAAACGTAATAACTATATGTAATTTAGTGTCAAGGGACAATGTATGTTGTCATCTTTCATCATTCATTCAGGTTTCTTTTATTTCATATCATCACCTTAGTTCCATGCAGAAAACTGAACTGCACAGTTAAGAAGTTGTTTCTTGTGCTTACAAATGGCAGGATCTACTCCTGAAAAGTGGATTCACAATCTGCTCTTGTTGCTATTCTAGGTAGGTCACAGGTATAGTAAGGCTTAGTCAACTGATTAAGAAAAGAAATCCATCTGAATTACAGCAGTCTGAAATTTCATTTGACCATTATTAACATAACTGGTACAAAAATATCCATTAAATCAACAAATCAGGCTTTATATGAGGTGCTGTTTGGGACATAAATCAGTCTTAACAATGCATACACACTATAAAGAAACGTTTCAGTACACAGAGTAAGCTTTTCAGTAGATAGTGTTTGTGTTTCACTATATAGAGTATGTACTGTGAAGAATTAATTAAGTCGTAAACAGCACCTCAGAGCATGAACATCTTCTCCTGACTGTTACTTGTAAAGTATGTGTGTGCTCACTCGTTATCAATTTAATTTACAGTCTTCAATGTATTCTTTTTAAGGTCACTTCCTCTTTAGAATCTAGTGTGCTATTCACTAATTACAAATATAGGATGTAAAAAGAAACACCATAAACAGAAAACATGATGTTACATAAAATGAAAAAATATCATGCAGTATATGTACTAGCTCCCTGGATTTTATTTTAGAACACTGCTTATACACCTGAGGAAGCAAAACAGAGTTGCCCATAAGAGAAGCAATGTCTATCTGCAAAACATACACTAGCAGACAGCTACAGCCATTTGAAATGGAAGAAGTAATATGACAGATTCTCCATTGTCACATCCCATTAAGCACATGATCACTCATTCTGCTCCCAAGCAGCTCAGTCAGGCTCTCAATCACATTGAAAAAATCATCTTAAAAGTTACCCTCTGATATCATGAAGGGGAAACTTTATGGCTGACAATAGAAACCCAGCAATATCAGATTCACCAAGCTCTCTCCACCACTGAATCAAGATGCAATGTATCCTGTATTCTAAGTTGGACTGTCCTTTACTATCCTTTATCCTGCACATTATTTATAGCTGTATTTCATCACTTTGCCTGGGTAGTATTTCAAAAGTCTATTAAAAATTTAAAGTGTCAAAAGTTGTTGAGTTTAAACTAAATGCAATTGGCGATCTCAGTTTTTTTTTTATTAGATTTAAATCACCTATGCGGTTATGACTAGAGTGTACAGTTTCAAATATGACAAGGAGACAGTACCAGGCAGATTGTGATGCTGTTGTAATCGGGAGAAGACTAAGCTTGCAACTTTATTTGTAATGCATTACTTTGGAGACAATATGGCCCCATCTGGTTTAGGTTGGAACCAAGACAGCAATGTTGAGGGGAATGTTTCGTTAAAGAAAAGGTTTAATTTAGAAAGAAAGAAAGAAAGAAAGAAAGAAAGAAAGAAAGAAAGAAAGAAAGAAAGAAAGAAAGAAAGAAAGAAAGAAAGATTATATATAAATTATTTAAAAATAAATAAATATAAACTTAGCTAATACAGTACTATGCTTATTGTCAGCACTCAAAAAATTTTAAAAAATTGTGCTATTTTGTAAAAGAATTGCAGTAATTTTTAAATAATTACTGCATTAATTCGTAATTATTATTGTGTTTTTTCATAAACATTCTCTGCTGCAGATGGTAAGATCATGCAAGCTCATATTGTCTTCTGACAGCTAGTGAGGAAGGAGTTAAGGACTCACATTGTGCTTAACTGAGTGACAAGAACTAAACAGATGTTATAGGTATACCATTTACAGAAGGGTAGTTTAGGGTCACAAGGAGCCTGCGAAATTTACAGAAGAATAAGAAGCAAATAGTGTAGACAGCACTCCGGTTCTTTACATAGCACAGTCACGTAGCCAATCAGAAAATAGTATGCTGCCTGCAATCCAGTAAGAGAAACCTATAAATAAAATATCTATTTAATTTAATCCAGTTATTTGCTATAAATATTTTGAAACAGCATGTTCTAGTGGCGCAGCGACAAGTGTTAACACTTCAGATCATCAGGGCTTGGGCTGGGGATACTTCACATCACCATGAAGGAAGGACTAAATGCATTTTGTTGATTGAAAAGTATTACTGAAAACATTTTCAGTATTCAGTGTTAAAACAGGTAATCATATGCAATTAAGCATACTCACTGATACTAATCAATCTATGTATGCACAGGGACAACAGAGCAAACCAAATTTAGACCCTGGTGCTGTGAGGTAGTAATGTTAGGTCTGTGCTACCATGGGGAAAATGAGCAATTATCATGATAAGGCTAATACGGTACTCAGATGACAAGGGAGAATGGGAAAGTAAAAAGTAAAATAAATGTGCAGGGGTTCCAAGGTCTAAAGTTCATTAAGCCTCCAGTAGGGATTCTGCTAAACAAAACTGTGCTAAAGTCATTCATATTGCTCTCATGTTCTCATGCACTGTCCTAGAAGATTAGATATAATGGGTCCTGTTAAGAGATGGAGTATCCACATGCCTTCCAACATCACAATGCCTTCCAACATCACAGGTTGGGGCAGAGTACATTGATCAGATGGCAGTGGTGCAAGATGCCACTGCTGAAAACTGGAAAAGAAATGCATATCTACAATTATATGATATTGCAATATAAACTATGACGTATTAGAATTGGGACAAAAAAATGTAATTATGAAAAAGACAAATTTAAAAAGTTGGTAATTTTAGGATTTTATTTTTAATGTTCTGTGATATTATTAGCCTGGAGCATTTAGGATTTGTGTGCATAATAGTAAAAGGCTGTATCACAAGTTATTTTATGCATAGCTCATGGAATAGTAAGCAAACTATTGTTTGAGAATAAGATAACAACTGTGAATATAAGGGGACAGGCACTGCAAAATCTAAGGAATAGCAAGATTTATATATAATATACAATTAAAAGTATTTTAAAATCAATTGTAACTGACACAGAAAAACTATATAATAATCCTGTAGACCAGTGAGATGTATTCAGATTTTCTTTTACTGGTTAAGATTCTTTCTGTTACATTTTGAACCAGCTGCAGTCAATTGATGTCTTTCTTAGGCAGTCCTGTTAGAAGTGCATTACGGCAATCTATCTGGCTAAAACCATCAAGTATATTCACTGTTTTCAACAACAACTGTTTTTCCTAGCCTGAGAGCCTGAGGAAATTACTATCTATTCATTCTGTAATGCTAGTAAGACATTTGATCCGAGGGTGCAGAGCCTGGAGGTTAATCAAGATCTATACATAAGTAAAGCTGTGTATGATTTGCATATATGTGCAAATTCATCTTGTGTTCCAAACTAATCTGGCCTAATGGGCACTTTTAGACTGAAAATAGCAGTGGGCCCAGAAGAGATCCTTGCGGTACTACGTGTACGGTTATCATGGACCTCCAACATATAATAACCACAACTTACAAAGAATATTCTACTTTTTAAATAGAAATAAAACCAGTTTAGGACACTAGCAGAGAGACCCACCTAGTGGCTAAGACAATTAATGAGAATACTCTGGTCTATGCTGTCAAATGCTGTTCTCAAGTCCAAGAGAACAAGAACTGATGCTATTTATGTCAGCATTAACTTACAAATAATTAACTACTTTAGCAATGCAGTTTCTGTACTGCGATTTGTTCAAAAACCTGACTGAAGTTGATCAAGAATAAAGTTTTTATTCAATTAATCCTTGAACTGCAGTAACTACTTTTTCGAGAATTTTAATTAAAACAGGTAGGCTAGAGATAAGTCTAAAATTGTGAAAGACATGAGAGAAAAGATTATTTTTCTGAAGCAGCAGTTTAACTACTGTAGTCTTTAAAACAATCTGGGAAAACACTAATATCTAATGAACACTTAACTATTTCTTGTACACAACCAATTAGCACATCTGAAACATCTATTGAGACTGGATCAAGGACGCAGGTGGATGGTTTAAAATGAGTACTTATATAATGATATTACTCTATGAAGTGCAGTTAAATCTATGTTAGTAAAGGAAATTACTTCACTGTAATGAGCATGCCGAGGTTCAACGGTGTTTACCTTTGAAGGATGTATTATATTGCATTTAATATTTTATTTTTAAAAAATGCTGAAAAAGCCTTACAAATTAGCATTAAAGATTTCCACCTTAATGTTTAGACCGTTGGCTAAATTAAAATAAGCACTAAATTCAGCCTGACTACTCAGAATAAGAGCAAACCTAGACACGGCAGCAAAGTCAAAATAATATATTTTAACCACATGCTGCTCTTTATTTCTAGTCATCAATATCTCTACAGTATGCCAAATAAAATTCAGTAATGGTAAAATGTACTTCCACACATAGGTTTTTATTCCTTTTGAATTTTTTAGGTCTAGCATATGTCTTTCTTTGTTTGTTGGCTGGGTAACATGCTGACTGAGATCAAAAGAATACAGTAAACAGATAAACTCTCTTGTTTTGGGGTCACACTGATTATTTACAGTACATGAAAACTAAACTTGTCTACTATTAGAACCTATTATAATTTGTAATTATTATGAATAATTAGTCTGAG
Source organism: Erpetoichthys calabaricus (assembly GCF_900747795.2). Taxonomy (NCBI): domain Eukaryota; kingdom Metazoa; phylum Chordata; class Cladistia; order Polypteriformes; family Polypteridae; genus Erpetoichthys; species Erpetoichthys calabaricus. Next base: position 43,192,988 of record NC_041409.2, on the reverse strand, counting down.
AACTTATTGATAAAAGGCCTATTAGATTTTGGTGGAAAATGAATTATCGCTATGAGAGAGTATGATACTCCTTGAATAGCTACAGCAAGATACTCAAAAGATGTGTGAAACATGCTACAGTTTAAATAGCTCAAAAATGCTCATTAAACCACTACCTCTCTGTCTTTAACAAACAGTGCAAACAAAATGGAGAAGCCACTTCAATAAACAATGCAGAGCCATGTATCACAAATACCTTGGTAATCTGTATTGTACAGTTTCTCTGTGGATGGCTCTTACTAACATATTTTATACCACTTGTTTGATCCCAGGATGAAATTATACTGTATATCAAAATAGTCTGACCCATGGTAAAAAGTATCTGTGTGCCAAATTTCAAGTGTGTGGCTTGAATAACAAAGCTAAAAGTAAAAAACAAAGGGAAAATTGTGCTTTACAGAAATAGATACAGTGGAACCTCTAGATACGAGTTTAATTCGTTCCAGCACTGAGCTTGTATAGCGAATTTCTCGTATCTAGAACAAACGTCCCCATTGAAAATAATGGAAATCCAGTTAATCCGTTCCGCATCCCAAATATATTAACATAAAAATCAATTTTCCTAACAAATAACACTGATAAATTATATATACTGTAGTCTACCTTTAATAAATAACACTGGTAAATAATATAACTGATTATTAAAAGAATCAAAACAGGTGTCCAAAGTGCAGTAGAGCATTCAATAAATCTTTAAATAAATAATCCTTAAAACAGTTGTGAAGTGGAGGTTTAAAGTACATAAGAATAACAATCCTTTAATACGAGGTTAAAACGTCAACAGGAAGCAGTCTTCAAAAAACAGATGACAATCCCCGGTGCTTCTTCTCTGTTAGCGTCTCACCTGCTTCTCCCATGCGGGCTCTGCAACAGGCGAGACACTTAATGCAGCTGACCTTCTCTACACCGTCCTGCTTCAGCTGTTTGGCTCGCCTGTTCAGCTACACGCGAGCCTGTACTCGCTCGCTCTCTCGCACCGACTTCCTACTGCTGCGGATTCCTGCCTCCTCCTGCAACCTCCGTTCTCTCTCCTCTCCTCTCTTTTCTTTTACTTCTTCTCCCCCTTAACCGGCTCGCGCTTCTCTATATATGCGGGGAAGACATGGCAGCTGCTAGGGTTACCACTTTTAATACAAAAAAATAAGGGACGCATACGTATTGATTCAAAACGGGACGCGCAATTTCATTCTCAAATACGGGACGATTCCGTATTTTAAAGGACGGGTGGCAACCCTGCCCAGCCCATCAGCCACAGGAACAATCATGGATGTGGGCAGTTTCCCACCTGTGCACTTAGGTGAGAAACGCAGACACCGCAGATCGCCCTGCGGCTCGCTACAGCTACCACGCCCCCTCGCTAAGCCGCGAGCTATACCCACAGCCTGGCTCGTGGCTCGTTACGTGAGCCAATGCTCGTATTTAGATCTGAATTTTTCGCTCATACTTTCCTCGTATTTTGAATTTCTCGTATACAGAGGTGATCGTATCTCGAGGTTCCACTGTATATATTTATGATGGTATATTTATTATATATACTGCATATTTTTTGTCAAATAATTCACAAGTCTCATCAATTTGATACATATGTCATTGTTGTAAGGAACAAGAAGACCATAGCATTTCCAAAAAATCAGATAACTTGAGTTCTGGCTTGGGCTAAATCTTCCCACTTGCCATGCATGAGTATTTGGCTAGCTAGTGCAGTCAGTGGGTTCCTTAAAAATGTGTAAGTGAAAGGTCTCTGTAATGCAGCTTTAGAGACATGTTAGACATGCATAAAATAGGTTATTACTAAAAATGCAGAACTAGACAAACACAATTAGAGTAAATGTAGCAAATAAACAAGCCAAAGAAAATCTTGCATTCCCCACTAGGATCAATGTCCCAGTCTTTCTTTCAGGGTGATTAATGCACTTTGCTACTTCTTTAGTTGTCTTTATCCATGCCCACCCACATTTGAACTATACTATTTCTGAGTGTTGAGCTGAGGCCTCAGATAAAAAATTAGACATCCCAAAGATAGTCTTCTCGCCATTTTAATACACAGCAGAGACCTACAGTACATGTACTGTAACAGGCCTCCCTGATGCTACATATCAGAATGGGAAATTTCTTTTCAATCAGTAACTGCCTCCTATTGCTTTGTTCCCTTTGTTGTGGTCCTGGAGTTATTATATTCAGGGTACTAGATGAACAGTTTTAAGAGTAGATTGATCCATTATCGTTTCAAATTAACTAACTTTGCATTTCATCACTGAACGAACCTGCAGGGATAAAGCAAGATGAAAGCAGATCATTTTCAAAGATTGATATTCAGTTTCACTTTTTTTTTTCCATTTTTTTCCCCTTAGGATCCCACCAACGGTTACTATAATGTGCGTGCTGCACATGATGACACAAGACCTTCTTCACGCTCCATGCTTTATGCTGACTATCGCTCCTCCACAGGGCCAGCTGCAAACCCAAGTGCCACTATTGCTGACAGAGGAGGCGGAAGTGGACCGGGGCGATGTTTTGACCCAAGACCCCCATCACGTTTATCCCATGCAAGCTATGCCCAGTTTAATACATATGCCCGGACTGGAAATACCAACAATGCTGTGGCTACAGGTTCAGACTTTGCTGCAGAATGTGGCCCCACTATGCTGGACACTACTAATCAGCTATCCTATGAAAACTATGGCACAGGACATGGGTATCCACAGAGCGTCAATACCTATGCTCCTTACAGGCTGGGCTTCCCAACGCAAGGAAATCTGGGGTTAGATCGGCTTAGTGCTGGTTATGAAGCTTTTACAGCAACAGGTGAAGGCAACCTTGGAAAATATGGCCCCTCCACAACAAGGTATTCATACTCTTCACAGCATTCTGACTTTGGTCAGAGACATCAGCAGCGTATGCAAACACATGTGTGATAAGGATAGAATTAAATTTAAAATTAGATGTAACTAAGGTGAAACAACACCGAAGGCAGGTACCATGGGAGATATAGGAGAAGACAACTCTGAAAAACTGACAGCACTGCATACTTTACATGTGCGAGAAAAGTTGTTCAAAATGGACCCAGGCAACTTTCAAGAGAATGTCCACGGAATCTGCTTTTTTGCAGAAAGCCTGAGAGATTTTGTTCCAGTTACTGCCACCAGAGAGTGGTATATGTGTATAGCAGGTGCTGTGGTTCTACATTCCTATTTAACTCTTTTTAGAGAAATGTATGGCGCAGGAAATGTATTCTTATTTTTTTTACCACTGGGACATAAAAAACTGCAGTTATTGCCATCCATCTCCTCTATGCATAGTTTAAAGTGAACAGGCTTCAGTGGGGCTCTTGTGAACTGCACTGTTAAAATGTGTGGGTATATGAGTGCATACAGACATGCTGTACAGTCTGTCTATCTGTTATATACCACCTTTCACAACTATATCTCTGTCATATAGCACTTTTGATATTTATCTATAGCAGTGTTCTCATTCATCTCTCTATTTATCTATCCTAAAATCTCTCTCTCTCTCTCTCTCTCTCTCTCTCTCTCTCTCTCTCTCTCTCTATATATATATATATATATATATATATATATATATATATATATATATATATGTAGATAGATATTATATACAGTATATTATAGCACTTTTCACATCTATCTGTAATACTGCACATCTATCTATCTATCTATCTATCTATCTATCTATCTATCTATCTATCTATCTATCTATCTCTGCCGTGAAACATACAATTTACAGAGATATGCACCATAACACTCATATGCATGTAATTTTTCATTTGCTGTTTCATTCAATATCTGAGAAAATAGAAAAAAAAACATCATTGAAGCTTTTCACAAGCAGTTCTTCAAAGTAATTTCACCAAATTGTCTTCATACTGTGAGCAGAGACTGAAACAGCTGTGAATTTTCCTTGATGTAAAACCCTGTAAGACACTAACAGTAACCCTGTAAATGTTAGAGAAAAGAGGTGAGTTGTGGAATGAATTTATGGTTCTATTAGAAGCCTTCATATGTAGAGTTTTTGGCCACTCTCTCCAGAATTTTTGCCCAGCATAGAGTATGCACAAACCTCCAGTCCACTGCATTTTCAGTACATATATGGCTGCTGAAATACAGGCAAGTGAGGACTGGAGTAGCTGTGACAATCCATTAGGTTGAACTTGCATCTCAATAAAGTTTTGAGACATAGTAGATGTTTCTAGTCCCCTCCATTTTTGAAGGAGATAAATATTTTTAATTAGTATGATCTGAAAACTGTCCTTCCATATAATGTAGCTTTACAAATTTCAGCAACACAATCATTAAAGAATGAGATTGAACTCAGTGCCTGTGAGAGGTGGGAGACTGACTGCATTGGGAAAAGAAGCCCCATTTGTTTATGGCTTTTTTGTGTGTTAGTAGCATCCTTGCAACTGCTGGGGCAGTGCATAAACCCGAATGTCAATTTCTTGTTGTCATATGTTTGTCTGTCCACATGCAGTAGGGGACATGGGGCTGAGCAATTATGCTATGCATGTCAGTCCACACCTATCCATTGTAACTGTATATATGAATAATTAGAATAGAATTATTTCACATAAAAATGTATTTTTCAAATAATGTATGTATAGTTCACAGGAAAGCACATGTGTTACAAAGAAAGATATAAGAGTTGGCAAATGTAATTCTATTTAAAATATATGTACTGTATATATACAGTATATATATATATATATATATATATATATATATATATATATATATATATATATATATATATATATATTTTTTTTTTTTTTTTTTTTTTTTAACTGAAACAGTTGGCTCCAAAATTACCAGGGGATGGTGTAAATAAAGTTTCTGATAATATAATGGTACACAAAAATGTATATAATTATGATATCAATGAGAATTTATTGAAAAGCTCTTTTTTTCAATAATGGCTCATTTTTGTAAATGGTAAAATGTCAATATGTTACTTTTGTTTATATCATTTACAGTTGCCCACAAGAGGGCGACAAAGATTCTACTGAATCATTTCTCTCTCTGATACATTTCTTACTCCAATCAACCAGCTGCTTCTCCACATTGACATTCAAATGACAAAAATGCTACAGATTTTAAAACTGCAGTGTTAAATGTTTAGCATTTGTCTTATGCCATTTTAGTTATCTAATGAAAAAAAAACATAACTCCCAGCCTTGTTAATCACCCAAAAATGTAACACATCCTTGAGCTTAGTCATCAGTATTTTTCCTGTGAATGTTTTGGTTCTCCTGCATTCACTGTGGTGGAAATGTCTCAGTATTTCAGCTACATTGACATCCTTCTTCTGTACTTGCTTTATCAATCGCTGGTTTGGGGGGTAACTGAAACTCACCTGTCAGTACTGAGCATACAGTAGTTACCATCCACAAACTGGAGAAAACAGGTACTTACACACTTCTCAGAATGGGCTAATTTGGAAATACCTATCAATCCTCTGAGCAAGGGAAAACCAATCTCGAAACAGAACCTGGGCATCCTGGAGCTGGGAGGCAGCAATGCTAAATACTATGCCAACCTGACACACGACTCTGTTTCAGAATACAGCCAAAAATAGAAGCTATGACACTCAGCTTTAAATGGTCTTTGAGGACAGTGAATAGCATTGTTGTTTCACTGAGCAAGACTAAATGTCCTACCCTGCTGGTCTTGGAGCCTGCTGTGTAGATGCGTCTCTGTTACGTTTCTAATGCTGGGTGAGACCATTAAGGTTAGAAAATTTTTGTATTGCAGAGTTTTATGACCAAATTCTATTTCTTGTTGTTTTTGAACAAAGTCTTTCAGAAAGCATATAAACATTTTAACTGCCCACCTTTGACATATTGCCATATGTAAGACCTTGCTTACTTATGCACTTGGAGGTATGGGGTCTCCCTGTCTCTTTGTATAAGAGTGATTATTATATTTACTGTTAGTTTTTCATGTTATATATACACAGAAAGACAGACAGACAAATACAGAATATTTTGTGTGTACAGTATATTTCATATATACAGTATGTAAATATGTGCGACTCAATTCATTATCTTGGCCTCGGGGGAGTAAATGGCACACAACTGTCAATAAGCTTCATTGTAGTACATTTTGTGTAGTAATGGAAATATATTGCTACAAATATCTTTGTTCATTAGAATTACAAAAATACCACATATGTTCTGTTTAATTTTTTCTTTGTCACTGTTCAAAGTAAAATGTTCATTTGGTAGTCAACACAAGCACTTGCTCCTGTTTACCTGGCACTTGCTGGGTCAATGCCAATATGTTAAAATGTATGGCATCGGTCAACATCTAAACATTTAAAAACCTAAATGATCCAATTAACATCATAAACAATTCACAAGTGAATAAGTAATGTAAACCTATGATACAAAATAGGTGCACCAGGGAGGACTTGGTATCACTCCTTCCTGCTAAGTTCAGAATAGTACAGAAATCTTCTTTGTAAGTGCTTAATGTTCAGTTACCCCTCCAATCCACTTCACATATGCATCTGTCCCATTTGTGTGCATCAATAGCTGAGAATTGAATTTCAGTTAGAGGTGAATGCGGAATGAACTACGTATTGGCTGCAGTGAAAATGGCTCCTACTACCAAGGGATGCTGAAGAGAAGCAGAACCAGAGACTTGAAAAGGCCAGTTACTTGTAAGTGTAGCTTAATCGAACTGGAACTGTTGATATTCTTCAACATTTGTGGATTTGTCTCAAGATGCAACCATAGAAAAAACTTGTACAAAGATGGGGGCCATGCATAAAGAATGGTGCACATTTGCAAACTGTTTTTTAGGTAGAATGAGTCTGTCTCTGTTCCTCTTTATGTACAGTATATATAAAGAGCATATGTGAAAATGTAGGGATACAGACACTCTATATATATATTTTTATGAGCAATATAAACCTGTCTGTCAGTCCTAAAGTTGGAATTATTAATTATTTTTCAATTGATTTCCAAATTTTAATCTACTTGAGCTCTGTGTAACTGGCTATATTCATTGATGTAATTTTATTACTCTGTGACCAATATCATCAACATACTTTTTCTTCCTGTTGACTAACTGAAGGCCTGTGGTCAAACACTGTTTTGCATTGGTACTGACAAAATCCTACCATCTTTCAGGCTAGCAAATAAATGGATGTGTGGCTTTTGGCAGTTTAATGTTTAAATGCCTTGTGAAGGCTGATAGCAATCCAGTTGTCTTGTGAAAGAAAACACCAGTGTTCCCATTCAGACAAGCATGTCTGCAGCATCCTTTAATGCTGAGCACATCCATTCAGTCTCTGTTCCCAAAGGAATGATGACATAACCTTCATGTAAGGTTATCGCTACTTTCAGTAAAATATTTAACTATCTCAAAAGCCCAAAGTCCCAGAGATATTCTTTCTGGGGAAAAAAAGACATCTGACTTCAATGCAAACAATAGAGACAGGTCTTCAACAGGAGGAATGTGTGGTGTGAATGGTAACAATGGACTGAGCAGGACATTTGCATTTTGATTGACTAGCAGGCAGATTTTCTTTATGTATTCCAATTCCAAATCATTAAAGCTATAAAAGAATGTGCCGCACCAGCCAGATGATAAAACTGCCACTTTTTTGTTTCTCTTTAACTACTTCAGATTGGGCGTTTTAAATGGCACATATAAATGACAGCACTGCCCACAGATAAGAGATGACTAGCCAACAGGTGAATGCATTTGCTTAGCTCACAGATGTTTGGCACACGTTATTCTAAATTTTTATTGTTTTTCTACAGTGCAATATTAACACCATGCTCAGTGGAAAGGTGCCTTACAGATCAAATAGTATTTTTAAACCCACACTGAATCTCATGAATAGAGCCTACTTTTCAACTAATTATAGTAAATGAAGAGACGAGGCAGCAACTATAACATATAGTGGGAGCGGCTGGGAAAATGCACAAAGTTAAAATTTTAATCTGAATGAACTCTCGATATTATTTTTCATTTAATATTCTGTGAGAAGCAGACACTTTTATCTAAGGTGACTTACAGTGTCATCAATCTCATCGAATTAATGCAAGAATGCTTCCTTTAAAATGTTAGCCTGACAAGTTGAATAAGTTCTCCTGATGGCACATGAAAGTTTTCGTGTGCCTTCTTGTTAATTATCTAACAGCAAGTCATATTAATAAGGTGTTATTTTTATTATTAACATGGTAATATAATATACAGGTCATATAAATGAATAATTGCCTCTTATAAGTTAGCTGGGTGTCCTTAATAAGTATCTAACAGTAGCCTATGTTGATGTGTTATTGTTGTGTATATATTATTTTAACATTAACTTTTTAATATACAGTTCGTATAAATGAATTATAAGATCATATTAATGAGATGAGCTTAAAATTAATAAAATAGTGGCCCTTAGTTCACTGGGTGGGCATTTGTGTTATGTATCTAACAGCATTTTGCGGGGAACACCTGTATAGCCTAAAAACATACTCATGGATTAAACTAGAAACAGAATCATATAAAATCTGCTGTTAAACTCCATTTTACAACAGAGCCAGCATTAAACATTCTTTTTATGAAAACGACTTACTAGCCTCATCATGTTCTGATCATGTTAAGTCACGACACTGGTGACTATGGATAGGGTAAAGCTCAAGATTGGTTATGCCTAAAAAAAGATTTTTATATATCATTCACAGAATATCTTTAAACATTTTTGCACATGTATGATGCAGTAATATAGTAAAGTTTAAGGGGTCTTAATGTCAATTAATCTTTTCTTGCTTCAACTAAGTTTGCTGCTGTTTTTCAGATTTGCAGCATGCAAGTGATTTCTCTTGGTGCCTTCCAATGGCCCAGAGTTGCTGTTGTCAAAAGATATGAAGCATTTTAGTAATGCAGCTTGTAATCCTTGTTCATCCACCATGGTATAGATCAGTGACTGAGGCATTCGGGTATGCATTTGTATTGTCTTGCATCCTTTTCATATACACAGTCATGGTTGCTTTGTTCATCACAGCAAAAACAAGCCACCCGATTGCATGGCATATGCCTGATCTGTATAACTAGTCATGAACACCTGGCATGAACAAGCACAATGAAGCAGAACCATTCTTGAGTTTACCAATAGTTGGTGACCTGATGTGAAACAAACACTGTGACATTAATTCAACACCTGAGCATGTTTACTAGATTATCACCAGAAATTTATAAATGTGGTGTGCTGTATTATGTCATGAAATGTATACCTCAAAACAGCTTTACTGTGAACAATCTGCAATATAATATTCAAATTCTGCTGTGCTCCTCCTGATTGTTAATTCATCCAGTCCAAAATGTATAACTTAGAGCCAAAGACTCCAGCAGGATCAATGTAGAAAATTAGCCTGAATGGATAATCTTGTTTGTTTTCAAGTTCCTATTATTTTTCAGATCCCAAATTTTATTTTCAAATTAAAATAGATTATTCCTGGTCTTCCTTGGGAACATTTCAGCTGATAAGCTCAAATGAAATCTGTACTTACTTGATTTCATTTTGATCAAATATCGGAGAACTGTAAAAGATGTGAAAAGAAATCTAGTGTTTACAAAAAAAGCTTGCACTTTAGGGTTACAGAAAATATATGTGTATGCATAATGGCTCAGTTATGCTCTGAATACAATCTAATAATACTGAGTCTAACATGAATGAAAAAACATGGGTGACAGTGATGTTATTCACATTATTATCATTCACTGGCAACCACCCAGTACTGTGTTAAGCAGTATCTGGCATTCTGAGGAGAATAAAATTCAGGAATGACAGTGTGTGTGAATTCATGTGAATGTTTCTTATTTACTACCCAATCCATGATTTGTAGAGATTGAGGGGCAGCATTGTGAGTTTATAAGGATGCTGTGTAGTAAAGGGACCAATCCATGCCTCAAACACAAGATAGTTAGGTAGACTGGGGTAGCCTAAATGACTCGCCACCAAGAAATATCCAAATCATTGATTTTCAAACTCCTTTAATCCAGGTCTGTGACCAAGACAATCTTTTATAAACTTTATATTGATATGTTTTTGCCTCTTCATAAAAATCTATTTTATAAGGCATTGCCTGGACCTGCTTCTTAACAGGGCCAACTAACGTCAGGTTAGATTTGTGCCCCAAAACTATGATTGGACCACTGTATTTGTTATTGTTAAAATGACTGGCTGTTCACTTGACATGTGTCCCACAATAAAATCTGTTTAGAGCAAAATTCAACACAATAATACCTATTCACTGATTTGTCTTTCTTTGCTGCATGCACACTTTGTTTAAACTTGTGTTGCATTGAACAGATCAGAATGTGAACCTCTGTGCTTATATTCACAATCAACACTTTAGCACTGGTGTTTCCTTTTACGAGAGAACTGTACAAGTTTAAATTTGTAAGAAGTTATTTGCACAGAAGACCACAAGACAGGATGTTGATGCTGTCTTCAATCTCTGTGATACCAGATCTTTTCCCTTTCAACCCTTAGAGCTCCTGAAAGTCCTATTTGGCTATGTTTTTAAGCATTCATGCTCAACGGATAGAGGATTCTACTGTTAAAATCTAGATGATTCATTTCCAGTCTGAAGCAAAATGTCTTTTCAAGAATGAGTAAAAATATTTAAATTGAGTGGGATTTTAATCATATTGTATCATTCCTGGACTCCCTGTAGAAAGGGGGAAAGTTAGCATAACCAAGTGAGCTATTAAAAGTACAAAGGTATGGTATTCATGGATCTTATGGGGCATGTTTACAGCGAGAGCACTAGTTTTTATCATTTTGAACTGGCTGTATACTGAATTCTGTTGAAGTAGTCAGCCCAGAAGAAGCAACTACTGAATGTGGATTTCAGTTTTTGTCAATTGTGTTAATCGTTCTATTTCCAAATTAGTTATTTACCATCTTTTAAGAATTCTTTGAGAAAATGAGTGGTGTGGCAAATCCTGATTAACATCGGTTAAGATGCTGTGAGTCCATCATTGAGGTTGTCTAGGTACTCCTATTTGGCAACTTGATTATTCATAGGCAAACTACACGTTGTCAGCTTTGAGCTGGCATTTCAGAGGCTCTACAGTGGATCTTTATCACACAAATGTGCCAGAAATGTATTCAGACCAAATTACAATGTGTCAATGTTGAGCTTTACTCACCTGTTGTTTCTGGACATTTTGATAGGAAGAAATCAATCATCAGCAGACCAAGTCCTATCCACTTCTTCCAACATTTTTTGTACCATTTCCAGTATTTGTAAATATATTTACAAGCATTCCAGTTTTATATTATTATTATTATTATTATTATTATTATTATTCTGCGATGACGAAGCATCAAGTTGAAGAAAAAAATAAACTGCATACATTTGAAATATTTATATGCATTCTGTTTGTTTTGTATCATTGGCACAGGTACTACAGGTATTATTATGAAGTTTTCTGTGTATTAATTTGACATTTTTATTATTTGATGTATTTTTGTAAGTGCTATTCACCCCCACCCTCTTTAAGTGGTATGAATTCTTTGCAGTTTTTACAATTAGTTATTACTTGATTTGTTTCACCTCTTCAGAATTTATGGCTTTAGCTGCTTCCGGTGCTTTCTGTCACTTACAGGAATGTATCCTGTCATCATCAAAAAACTTGCATCGAACCCAAAGAGCTATGCTTTATGGAGTTTTTAATTCACCTCTATTTGTTTGTACTGTATTATCCATTTCTTCAAAAGCCATATTTCTTTGCTTCTTGTCATGAAGGCTTTTATTCTGGATGGCCTGCTGTGAAATTTCGGTAGCCCATGAATATTGTATAGTATGGACATTCTTCCATAAATCAGTGACGCTGGCATCAAACTATCCATAGTTACAAACTTTGAAGCATATGACAGTAAAAAATTAAAGTCTACTTCTGAGATAATTAAAAAATGTATACATTATCTGTGGATAAATGCTGAGTGAAGAGAGCTATACAAAAATAAGTTGTATTTATTTTGCCAAAAAAGTGCAAATTGCTCTGCAGTCATATTCTTCTGTTTTATACTTTAAGTGGTTGCTTTCTTGGCTCCTTTACCCATACATTTCACTACAATACCTGAATACATAGCCTTCTAAATTTGCATTAAGGTACTTTTTGTTTTGTTATTGCAGGAGCCCCATTATTTTGTTTTTTTCATAATGACAATAATCATTTTTAGAATTAGCCTAGAGCACTGAGGCTGTGCACATATATCAATGTGTGCCAAGGGACTGTTGTTTACTGGCATACCTTAGGACAAACAGATGGCACTTTCAAATGGAACAGATTTAAGCCAAAATCCAAATGGGGTCATGGCAGAATGTGAAGACTAATGGTGTTGGTGTAACTAGAATTTCTTGGGTATTTTTTATAATCACCTACCTTGTTCTACTGTTACTGACCGAAGAGCCTTGTATTAAAGTAACATTAAAAATAAAGATAAAACATAGGTCTGTATTATAACAGTTGTGCCCAGAAGCAACACCTAGCTTATGACATGCCAAAGTCATGAAACCCTGGAGGCTCCATATTCCTTAATGGAATCTGTGCAACTGAAACAATCACAGCTGTCTCAACAAAAGTCACTTTGCATCAACCTTTCTAAGTGCCAATTTGCAAAATCCGACAACGATGTCAAAGAGGTAAAATTAAATAAATAGGTGTAATTGCACCAACTGAGGTTACTAGTGCCACTTTCACTTAAGCTAGGAAATGTAAGTATTGGAGAGCCAGGCCACGGTTCAGTTGGGGTAGTAAGCAGTTCATTAGGCAGGTCTAGTGGCTCTCCCAGAAAGGGACGGTCAGCACCATTTCTCACTAAATCCCATGCACTAGTGTTTGCGTAAGCACAGCCCACAGTGTGCATTCCAATGAATGAATGAAAAAATATGAGGCATGGCTGGCATAATTGTATCTTTCTTCTGACTGATGGTACTCTCCTTGTGCTAGCTGTGCAAGCCTGAACCATGCCCATCCTGTGTTTAGGAACATGTATGTGCAAGCAAAGTAAATGGATTGGGTTGCCACATCTTTTTACCCTTAATGCGGCCATTCCATTTAAAGAGCACTGGTGTGGACATCAGCTGAGTTGTAAAGTTGCAAGGACAAACAGCAACCCTTCCTATGTGTGGCTGTTTGAGCTCCATCTGGCACTGCGACCTGTTTCTGCACCTTGGCAGTTCATCTCTACTGTTAAACACAAGCCGTGTGTTAGGACGTTGGTTTGTGTCCTCCAGTTGTCATTGTCTTATCTTGTTTTTGTTTCAATATTTTGTATATGTATGTAATTATTTTTTCACACTATTATACAGAAATAAACCACTGCTTTCATAAGAAATTTTGAAGTCTGTGCTTTTCTTTTAGGGAAAAGGGAAATAAAGAGAGATAAACTGAAAGATGTTCTTTTTGACCCCTTTGACCCAATCACATTTAACTTGAGCTCTGAGACATTTTCTTTTTCTTGTATTGGATTAAAATGAAATACTTTTTTAAAATAAAAAGTGTTTATATAGACACAACCATCCATTTTACATGAACTGCCATTCATTACACAGTAGCCATAGGGGTATGCAATAATATCTAGAACATACTTTTGAAGATAATTTAAACAAATAATTGTTTAGGCAGAAACAACAACAATATTTAATTATATAGCACATGTTCATACAAATGATGTAGCTCAAAGTGCTTTACAGGATGAAGAAAGAGAAAAAAGATCAAATATAAAAAATAAGATTAGGCAATACTAATTAACATAGAATAAAAGTAAGGTCCGATGGCTGGGGAGGACAGAAAAAAACAAAAAAATACTCCAGATGGCTGGAGAAAAAAAAAATCTGCATGGGTTCCAGGCCACGAGACCGCCCAGCCCCCTCTAGCCATTCTACCTAACATAAATGACCTCAAGCAGTCCTCATGGTTTTCAGGCTTCCCAGGGCGGCTGAGAGACATAGACCCTCCAACGTGTCCTGGGTCGTCCTTAGAAGACCAGGAGGCATCCTAATCAGATGCCCGAGCCACCTCATCTGACTCCTCTTGATGCAGAGGAGCAGTGGCTCTACTATGACCTCATCCCAGATAACTGAGCTTCTCACCCTATCTTTTAGGGAAAGCCCAGACACCACTGTGGAGGAATGAGGAAACTCATTTCAGCCACTTGTGTTCGCGATATCGTTCTTTCGGTCACTACCCACAGTTCATGACCATAAGTGAGGGTACGAATGTAGATCGACTGGTAAATTGAGAGCTTTGCCTTTCGGCTCAGCTCCTTTTTTACCACTCTCTGGATGCCACACCGATCCGCCTGTTGATCTCCCACTCTATTTTTCCCTCACTTGTGAACAAGACCCCAAGATACCGGATCTCACCCCCAACCCTGAGAGGACACTCCACCCTTTTCTGGCTGAGATCCATGGTCTCGGATTTGGAGGTGCTGATTCCCATCCCAGCCGCTTCACACTCAACTGCAAACCGATCCAGAAAGAGCTGAAGATCACGGCTTGATGAAGCAAACAGGACAACAGGCCTGACCGGCATCCTCTTCCACCATTGAAGCTAACTCACCACCAGGTGGTGATCAGTTGACAGCTCCGCCCCCTCTTGTGTCCAAGACATGTGGCCACAAGTCCGACGACATAACCATGAAGTCGATCATCGAACTCAGGCCTAGGGTGTCCTGGTGCCAGGTGCACATATGGACACCCCTATGCCTGAACATGGTGTTCATTATGGACAATCCGTGACGAGCACAGAAGTCCAATAACAAAACACCACTCGGGTTCAGATCGGGGGGGGGCATTCCTCCCAATCACGCCCTTCCAGGTCTCTCTGTCATTGCCCATGTGATCATTGAAGTCTCCCAGCAGAACGAGGGAGTCCCCATCAGGTGTGTCCTCTAGCACCCCCTCCAGGGACTCCAAAAAGTGTGGGTACTCCAGGCTGCTGTTCGGCGCATACACGCAAACAACAGTTAGGACCCATCTCCCCACCCAAAGGCGGAGGGAGGCTACCCTTTCATCTATCGGGGTAAACCCCAATGAACAGGCTCCAAGTCGGGGGACTATAGGTATGCCCAAACCCGCTCGGCACATCTCACCAGGGGCAACTCCAGAGTGGTAGATAGTCCAGCCCCTCTCAATGAGATTGGTTCCAGAGTCCACGCTGTGCGTCAAGGTGAGCCCAACTATATACAATACAATACAATACAATTTATTTTTGTATAGCCCAAAATCACACAAGAAGTGCCACAATGGGCTTTAACAGGCCCTGCCTCTTGACAGCCCCCCAGCCTTGACTCTATAAGAAGACAAGGAAAAACTCCCAAAAAAACCCTTTTAGGGAAAAAATGGAAGAAGCCTTGGGAAAGGCACTTCAAAAAGAGATCACTTTCCAGGTAGGTTGGGCGTGCAGTGGGTGTCAAAAAAATGGGGTCAATACAATGCAATACACAGAACAGAACAAATCCTCAGTACAGTATAAAAATAAAAATTTTACAAGTACGGACCAGAATTTAACAGTAGGTGATATCACATAATATGATTTGGATTCGTTTAGAATCCTGGAGACCTCAGCCATCAAGCTGCCTCCCCCATTTGGCCATTCAACAGCTCAAACAGCGCTGGGCTAGCCAAACTGATGAAAGGACCCCTCTACCCCATGATTCCTGTGATTCTCCAACAGGGATGACTTTACCTTAGGCAGGCAAAACAACTTGGCAGATGGGCCGTGGCACCAAGTGCCACATTTGAGTACCAAGAAGAGATACAGAATAGGTGAGGGTTAGTAACTAATTATAACTATCATGTTACTTATGTTTTAGTGCTAATGACTAACAACAGAGATGCAGTCTGTACAGTTAATCAGCAACTCTAGTCAGGATATGCTAAACTGAAGTAGTGAGTATTCAGCCGGGTTTAAAGGCTGAGACTGAAGGGGCATCTCTTATAGTAGCAGGCAGACCATTCCACAGTTTAGGGGCCCTGTAACTAAAAGCTCAACCTCTCACTGTTATTTTATTAATCCTTGGAATCATAAGCAGACCGGCATCTTGAGATCTTAATATGCACTCTGGTTTGTAAGTCATGATAAGTTCAGACAAGTAAGCCGGACCTTGACCATTTAATGCTTTATATGTTAAAAGGAGGATTTTGAAATCCCAGTGGAAGCATGTAAAGTGAAAACAGTAAAGGTCCCAGTTCTGAGCCCTGCAGGACACCATATCTTACTTCTGTGTATAATGATGGAGTACTGTCAGCACATTTCTGTACATATTGGAATCGATTTGATAAATAAGAACTAAACCAAGCGAGCATAGTGCCTGTAAGCCCAACATCATTTTCTAGCCTCTGCAGTAAAATAGAATGGTCATTGGTGTCAAACACTGCACTTAAGTCTAACAACATAATTACAGTGGAGTTTTCTTCATCAGAGGATATCAGAATGTCGTTTACAACTCACGTTAGTGCTGTTTCTGTACTCTGACCAGTGCGGAAACCAGACTGGAATTTCTCAAATAAATTGTAATGCGTAAGGTGTGACTGAAGCTGATTGGTGACTACTTTTTCTAGTATTTTAGAGAGAAAGGGTACATTTGAAATAGGCCTATAATTATTTAGTATGTGTGGGATTAGGTCTGACTTTTTAAGTAATGGTTTAATGACTGACACTTTTAGTGCATCAGGTACTGTGCCATGCAATAATGAACTATTGATAATGTTTAGAATAGGCGCTGCAAGAACATCCATTGCACTATTTACTAGTTTTGTTGGCACTGGATCTAGGGAACAAGTAGTGGGTTTCATTTTAGAAATTAAGACTTCCTGCTCAGTTACAGGATTAAAATTACTAAAGTGCTGAATGCAATGTGAAGCAGGGTCTGCTAAGCTAGTATGTGGTTTGTACTGTGATGCTGAGATATAAGATCTTATATTTTTAATTTTCTCATTGAAGAAGTTCATAAAGTCTGTACTGCTAATACCTGTTGGTATTTTGCACTATAGATCTGAAGATAGATAGATAGATAGATAGATAGATAGATAGATAGATAGATAGATAGATAGATAGATAGATAGATAGATAGATAGATAGATAGATAGATACTTTATTAATCCCAAGGGGAAATTCACATACTTCAGCAGCAGCATACTGATACAAAAAACAATATTAAATTAAAGAGTGATAAAAATGCAGGTAAAAACAGACAAATAATAATAAAATAAATAATAAATAATAATAATAAATAAATAAATAATAATAAAATTCCCATTTGTTAATTTAGCAACTGTTCTAAACAGTACCCGAGGATTTTTATTATTGCTATCTATTATTGTAGAATAGTATTCTGAGCGAGCTTTAAAGAGAGCTTTTTTATATTTTGAATGTTCTTTGTCCATGCAATTTGAAAGACATGTAGCTTGTTGTTCTCCATCTACTCTCCAGTTTTTGACACTCTAATTTAAGAGCTTGAGTTTTTTCATTAAACCTGGGAGAGTTTCTATGTGCTTTGATCTCTTTTGTTTTAAGGGGAGCCACTGCGTCCAGAGCATCTCTCAAGGTCACATTTTAATGTGATGTTAGCTGATCTAAATTGTTTTCCACGTTTACATTTGATGTTAACTGATCTGAATGGTTTTTCACAATTACACTCGACTTACTCAGAGTATCTATAAATTTTGAAGCAGAATTACAATCTAGATGTCGCACTGTCTTTGTTTTAATCTGTGAGTGCATTGGCAAGGGCAGGACTAAATCAAATGTAATTAAGTAGTGATCGGAAAATAACTTAATTTAATGGAGTAATATTTAAATTCTGAATTTCAACTTTGTAAGTTATAATTAAATCTAATGTGTGGTTATGATTATGAGTTGGACCTTTGACAATCTGACAAAATCCTACTGAATTTAACAAATAAGTAAAACATTTGCTAAAAATGTCAGTGTGCATTAAAATCCCCCATCGGTACTATGTGATCATAATTTTTTTATTAATTTTATTGATTTTATTGTAATCATTCCATATAAATAGATCAGTTTTTACAAAAAATAGGATTGAAAACAAATCAACCCCTAACCCTGAGAAAGAGGGCATGGCCAACGGAGTAAAACAAAGCTAGTGAAAAGAAATAAATTGATGAGTTTAATAGGCAGATAAAGATAAATGAAGAAGAAAAAGAAATGGGAAGAGAATATGCTTCCTCAGTGCTTTAAGAGCTTATTCTAAACTATTATTGATTAGATCCTGCCAGGTTTTGAAAAAGTTCTGCACAGATCCTTTAAGTGAGAATTAGATTTTTTCCAATTTCAGATAATATAAAACATTAGTTACCCACTAACTTAAAAGATGAGAGTTAGGATTCTTCCAGTTTAGCAAAATAAGTCTGCCTGCCAGTACTGTAGTAAAGGCAATCATAGTTTGTTTGTCCTTCTCCACTTTAAGCCCATCTGGAAGAACATCAAACACAGCTGTTAATGGGTTAGAAGTGATTATCACACCAGGGCTGTATGAAAGGCACTTAAAAATTTTTGTCCAGAATGATGTTTATTTGTTGCAGGCCCAAAACGTGACCCAGTGAGGCTGGAACTTGATTGCAGCGTTTGCAGGTTGGATCTTGCCCTGGAAACATTTTGGACAGTTTTAAGCGAGACAAATGTGCTCAATATATAATTTAGAGTTGAATAATTGTATGCTGTGCGTATATAGAGCTCGAGTGAATTCTCTGCATTGCTACATTCCACGCCTTTTCTGATATGTTGAGTGAGAGATTCTTTTCCTATTATCCTCTTGGATCTTTGAAAGGGAGGGACTCTAAAATAATTTTATATATTGCAGAAATAATGTCTGAGTCCTCAAAATTGAGCAATATTTTTTCCAGCATAGCGAAACGTGGCAGATGAAGAAAATCGGGCAGGTTCTGTTTAAAAAAGTTTCTAATTTGAAGATAGTGAAAGAAATGTGTTGTTGGAAAGTTAAATTTGGAATGTAATTGTTCATAGGATGCAAAGATGTTGTCTATATAAAGATCTCTAAGTAATTTAATCCCAAATGTTTTCCAGATATTGAAAACTGCATATGTTTGCGAGGGTTGAAAAGGTGGTTCTCATGCAGAGGTGCCACAGATTAAAGATTCTCCATCTGAAAATGCTTTCTATATTGGTTCCATATTCTGAGTGAGTGAAGCACAATTGGGTTATTAGTATATCTGCGACAACTTGCATTAATAGGGGCACAAAGCAGGGAATAAAATGAAGTACTGCAGGATTTTATTTCTATTGTGCACCAAGCCTGTGTATGTTCATCTATTTGTGTTCAGGTTTTTATAGCTTGTATGTTTGCTGCCCAGTAATAAAACTGAAAGTTGGGTAGAGCCATGCCACCTTCTGCCTTAGGTCTTTGTAGGGTCGCTCTTTGAATACGTGGATGTTTTAAGTTCTAAATAAATTAGGTTATGGTTGAATCTAATTGCTTAAAAAATGATTTATTGATGTATATTGGAATGTTTTGAAATAAAAAGAGAATCTTAGGAAGGCTATTCATCTTAACAACGTTATTTCTTCCAGCTAGAATGAGATGAAGGGTTGACCATCTATGCAAGTCTTGCTTATTTTTTTCCATACAGACGGCGAAATTGTGTTGATAAAGAGCTTTATGTTTACTTGTGATATTTACCCCTAGGTATTTAAACTGATCTGCAATGATAAAAGGGAAGGTGTCCAATCTAATATTGTATGCTTGAGAATTCACTGGAAAGAGTACACTTTTATTCAAATTAATTCTAAGACCAGAGATCTTTTGAAATTCTGTAAATGCTGTTAAGACTGCAGGCACAGTATTTTGTGGGTTTGATATATACAGTACCATATCATCTGCATATAGAGACATTTTCTGTTCAAGTCCTTCTCTGATAATCACCCTTTAACTGATAAGCATTTCGACAGTGAACTGCCAGTGTTTCAATGCAAATAGCAGTGGTGACAAGGGGCATCCTTGTCTGGTGCCACGTTCTAGTTTAAAGTAGTCTGAACAAATGTTGTTAATACAAACTGAAGCTTCTGGATTTGTATACAGTAGTTTGATCCATGCACAAACGTTCGGGCCAAACTCAAATTTCTCTAATGTAGTGAAAAGGTAGTTCCATTCAATCATATCAAATGCTTTTTCTGCATCCAATGATAATAATAACTGGGGTGTTTGACTTTGCTGGTGAATATATTACATTAAACAGGCGTTGAAGATTGGAAGCTAAGTGTTGGCCTTTAATAAATCCAGTTTGATATTGTGATATCAAGGCAGCATTTTCTCCATCCTTCTAGCTAGGACTTATCTTAACATCATTATTCAGAAGTGAAATCGGTCTGTATGATGCACATTGTAATAAGTCCTTATTTTGTTTAGGAAAGATGGTGATTAATGCTTGGCAAAAAGTTTGAGGTAGAATTTGATTGTGTCTAGCTTCTGTAAATGTTGCTAATAAGAGGGGAGGTAGCTGAGTGGAGAATTTCTTTTAAAATTCAACATGGTAGCCATCAGGGTCTGCTGCGTTCCCACTCTGAAGTGATTTTATAGCATTTAATAATTCTTATAGCGCCAGAGGTTTATCCAATTCCTCTGCACTAAAAGTATCTATTTGTGGTATCTGTAATGCATCCAGAAATGCATTAGATTGTATGTTGTCTTCTTTAAACTCAGTAGAATATAAGGATTTATAGTAATAATAATACTAATACATTTTATTTATATAGCGCCTTTCCCATGCTCAAGGCACTTACAGAATATAATAAAGAATGGCATAGTAGTCTCTAAATGTGTGGATTATATTTTTATGGTCAATGATTTTATCTCCGTTCGTGTTGGTGATTGCTGGGATTGCAATGCGAACTTCTTGCTTGTGGATTTGTTGAGCTAAGAGCTTATTAGCTTTCTCTTTGTGTTCATAGTAATATTGTCTTGATTTAAAAATGAGTTGTTCTGTTTCTTTAGCTGTTAAGAGGTTGAGCTCTGAATGCAGAGCCTGCCTTTTCCTATGAAGAGCCTCACTTGGATGCTTGGCATGTTCTTGATTTATTCTAGTAATTTCACTGGTTAGCTCTGATACCTTCTTGGTTTCTAATTTTTTTCTGTGGGAAAGATATGAAATAATCTGTCCTCTTAAGAAGGCTTTTTTAGAGTTTCCCAGAATATTCCTGCAGAGACCTCTGAGGATGTATTTGTCTTTAGAAAGAAACTGATTTGTTTTGATATAAATTGTGTACATTTCTCATCTGCTAATAGAAGTGGGTTTAGACACCATCTGTGAGATGAGTATGTGGAGCATAATGATTTTAGCTCCAAGATCAGAGGGGCATGGTTGGAAATAACAATAGCATTGTACTTGTAAGATTTAATCGGTGATCAAGCACCTGGAGCACATCCGGGTGAACTATAAAAAGAGCCAGCAACCACCACTCAGCGGCCAGAGTCAGGTGGGAGGAGGACAACACTTGCTGAGGAGGAGTGGTGGTGCCGAGAGGAAGAGAAAAGTGCTTTTGTGCTTTGTTACTTGTGTGCTTGCGACTGTGTATTTCCTGTGGGTCACGGGGAAGACGTGCGCCCACAGAAGAAAATAAAAGTCTGTTTATTTTACACGTGCTTCCCGTGTCCAGTCTGTCAGGCCGGGCACTATATAGCATCTTCTTACAAATGTTAAACAGTCTCCTTTAGGATAGTAAAAAGAGAAAAAAAATAAAAACTACTTTAATTTCTTCCACACATATGCATATAATTGTATTTAAAATATAAACAAAAAGTGGCCAAGATGAGAAAAGGATGTATAATTATGGTACCCGTATCGTTGCAAGCAGATCAGACAGCAGGTAATATCTTCTTGCCATGCCATGACAGGATGCGACTCACTATCGTATTTCAAAAAAGTGTCGAGATCAGCTTTCTTAACTCCTTTTCTGCTTCCTCCATGGTGGAAAAGATGTAATATTTGTCTTGAATATCCACTTTCAATTTGGCAGGATACAAGAGGCTGTATCTGATATTTGCTTTTCGTAACCGCTGTTTGACTCTTTTAGGGCGGATGTCGACTTTTGTCGACAGGAGGGGTTGAGGGCGAATGTCGACAAAAGTCGATATCCAGCGATAGAGGGCGACAATCAGCTGTTAATGGCGACAAAACTCACTGTCGTGTCACAGGCATTCCCTCTGTGCTTGGAGGAATGCTAGACTCGTTGACTCAGCAACTAATCCTTGCATGTGCGTGAGTTGCGAAATGTAAACAAAGGCAAGATGGCATCAACATGTCACAAGGGAGTGAAGTGAGTGCAGAAAAGAAAACACTCGGCAGACAATGTTTTGCGCATTATCGCTGAGTCAGGCTCTGATTTTTAAGAATTGGATTTTATTGACAGTGATCAGGAGATCAAGCAAGAGAGTGAGAAGCTGGCATCAGCTGATCGGACACCAACCGATGCCATGCCAGCTGATTGGCTGCCAGCTGAGCAAATTCGCGCAGCCGATGCACCTACGGCAAGGTTCGCGCGGGAGGAATACCCAGACATTGATCCGTGGGAGCCGAACTGGCTACCGGACTTCACAAGACAACATGGCTTGCTGTTGGACACGACAGATCACCAGCTGCTGGACTACTTCAGGCTGCTTTCTCCTGATGCTGCTTTTCAGCTACTGTCAGATGAGACAAAGAGGTAGGCAGAGAAATTTTTTGATTTGCGGGCTGCACTTGCATCGCATTCTCGTTTTTCAAAGTGGAAACCCACAACAAAAGACGAGATGAAGGGCGCTGTGGCATTACAAATAGAGGTGGGACAGAACTGGAGATATAACTTCAGGGAGCATTGGTCCAAACGTGCTTTGTCCCCTGGTGGCTTTGGATAGGTTATGCAGCGTGATGATAGGTACGTGATGCTGCAAAGTTTTATTCACTTCTGTGATAACCAGAAGCAAATCCCAAGGGGTGAGCCAGGCTATAACGTCATGCATAAAGTTCATCCCCTGCTTGACATTGTGGAACCAACATAGAAACAATTTTATCAGCCTGGCCGTGATTTGTCTGTGCATGAATCTATGATAAAATAAAAGGGGTGCTTTTTTTTCTGCAAATATATGCCAGACAAGCCCAGAAAGTATGGCATAAAGGAGTTTGTACTGGCAGAAGCAAACACTGGTTTCTGCCTGAAAGTAATTACATATACAGGAAAGTATTTCTTTCAAAGAGAGAACTGTCCCTTGACAAGTCAGGATATGCTGGAGCTGCTTCAGGGCTATGAACATTTGGGTCATGTTGTGTACATTTGGACAATTTTTATACATGACCAGAATTGTTCATGGAGCTACAGTGCAGAGGAATTGGAGCTTGTGGCACAATAAGGGTGAACAGGAGACACATGGCTTCACAGTTGAAGCCAGACAGGCTGAAGATGAAAAGAGGTGACAATACGGTTTTCATGCGGGCAGAAGACTTGGTGGCAGTGGCATGGCACGATGGCAAACGGGTGACTTGTCTCTCTACAGTACACACTAACAATATATGTGAGAAAGTGCAGTAACAGGCAATTGAAAAGTAGGCACCAAAGCAACACATATTGTAAGCAGTGCAATGTGGCAATGACTGAAATTGGCTGCTTTGAGCGAGATCAGACTTTGCAGGATTTTGCTGTGTAAAATGTATGTGATATGTATGTGAAATCATAGTATGTGAAATCATATAGTATGCAGGCTCATACAACATGCAAGACAGTAACATTTGTCAAAAGGAAATATTTTTTGTTGATTTGATATGTTAAACAATTGCTTTGTGTTCTTTTTTAAAAAAATGTTAGTTTTTGGAAAAATATTCAGCCCTGGGTGAAAAGAAAAAAAAAATTAGCCCTCATAGAGTTAATGTTGTAAAAAGCTGCATGTTTAGCAGCTGCTGAGGGTGAGAAATCAGGGAAAATACGAATGTGGTTATTTCCAAATATAATCTCTTGTTTCTGTCTAAGAAGTGACATTACATTAAGCTTAAATTTAATCTCTCGAAGCCAACAATTAGAGTCCTAGGTTTAGAGGTATTTTATCCACGTATGCGATAAGCTGCCACTATCTCGGTATCTGATTTAAAGTCCTCTCCAATTATTTTTGAGAATAGTTCAGCTACGAGTTTCACTGGGTTTGGACTTTCACGATTCTCAGGTACACCTTTGATTCTAATATTATTCCTTCTGCATTCATCTTCCAGAGCCGCAAGTCTGGCTCCAAGTTTTTTGCATTCAGAATTCACAGCTATAGCTTTCCCATCGCCGGTAGATGCCAAATGTTCAGCTGTTTCAATTCGAGCCATGAATGTCTGCTTAACATCTTCCAGCTGATCGACAAGTGCTCTCAGTTTGGACGCATCTTCCTGAATGTGTTCCTCAGTTTTCCCCAGCATACCTTTAAAGGCTGCATCAAAGCAATTATATATACGTTTTTCAAGGTCTTTATTATCCTGCTGCAGCTCTTGCAGCTTCTCGTTTGTCTTCTCGCTTGTCTTGAGCAAGCCATTTATTTCTTTCTTTCTTCTATATTTTTCTGAATGTCTTTCTTGAGCTCACATATCACTGTTGTGATCATTACCTTCAGTTCGGACAGATCGTTTTGGCTTTCGTGCTCCGCGGGTGACGTGGCAACCCCTGTTACAGCCGATGCTTCTGGCTCGCGAGGAGTAGATGAAAGCGTGGACTGCAAGGCCATCTCCAGTTTCAAGTGATCTTCTGGAATTGGTGAGCTATTATGACCTGCATCACTTTCACCTTCTCTCCCATTTTCGCTCTCGACTAGAGATGATGCAGTGGAGCGGGGTCCTGGGGAGTCTGTGC